>NC_063189.1:31094389-31209389 GCF_017589495.1 Alosa alosa | reverse complement strand
TAAAGTGAGGCCTATTCCTTCTTACCTGTGGTGGTTGTAGCAAGATTAGCGCTGAACCTTGTTTTCCAGCAGCTTTCATGTTGTATCGTTTTGTGTCTCACCTTGTCAGGAAGCTTCGCTTTAATTATCTCTGGGAAATCTCAAACCTCTCTTTTAAATCAAGCATGAAAGCTAACCTTTTTCTATTTTAAGCTTCCTCCTCTCTGTAGCATGTTTTTTCTGGGAGCTTTGCCTTATTTATTTCACTCCATCAAATCTGCATTCATCTCCTTATGGAAAAAAAAAGATGGAAGGTAAAAAAAAGCTTGTGTGTGTGTGTGTGTGTGTGTGTGTGTGTGTGAGACATAGAGAGATAGATGCTGTCGATACTAACAGAGTGCCGTGAGAGGGGACATTTTTGAAAGCTATCACTAAGGGATCTGCAGCTGACAGCAGAGATTTCCTCAGTGATTCGCCGTGATTGTGATTCCTCCGCGCCCCTGCTGTGTGAGGACTTTGGAAGGGAACAGTGGTGGGCAGGCGCCACAAAGTGCCTTTGCAGACTCTCCACTCTCTCCTTCTGTAATCCTTCTGTGAAGTTTTTCGAGCATCATCACTCAGTCACATTGAAGATTCTCCCCAGATTCTGCTGAAGTACAGCTGAAGTCTTTCAGCAGCCTTCATATTTAGATTTCATTTTCGTTTGACTTTCATTAACCCAAATAAGTTTTGACTGAGCAGTTTTTCCTTCTCAGCAATGACCTCACAGTGAATAGACTAATGTATATGACCATAGACAGACTGCTCAATAATTAGTCACTCAGACAGACTGTCTATTTACTTTGCCATCCAACTAAATCTGTATCTGCATTTGCATCCACGGTTTCACCTCTATCATTGCGCCCAGTCCCACCGATTTTTCATAAGTATTAACAAACAACATACATTTTCAAATGACTAAGCCTTGGCACTCATTTTGGTATTCAATATTCAAGCCCAAGTCTTTCCCTGACCACAGCAGTCTGTCTCATCTGATGGGCAGCCCAGGGTCAACATTAGCTGAGATGAGGACATCAACCTGCACCACAGAGACAATCTGAGTGACCTGATAATTAAGACTATGCATGTACTTCACACAAGGAGAAGGTTCTCGTTAAACATTCATCCCGGAAATTGGAAATCAATAGTCCCATGAATAACTTCTACTTTGTGTGTTGTAGAGTGTTGTTTCTGAGACCATACTCAGATATATAAATGTCTTAAATTTCTGTAAATCTCTCCAAATGTTTACATGGTTTCGCAGGCCATACCCACCACTCTCCATGGTTAGATTTAAAAACTGGGGGAATGGATTTAAAAATCCATGTACACAGCTTGTTAAAATGAGGACAGTATGTTGGTTCTACCCACATTTCCACGTGCTGAGTTGTCCCATCATCATAATCTACTCACTGAACACTCCCCACAAATTTTTCATGAAATTTTGGAATTGAGCAAAGGCCAAGAACTGAGGGGCTTAATTTTCCTTCCAAAGATTTCCTGCTCATACAGTAGCATGCCTTTACTCTCCTTTAATTGGACTTCATTTGTATGTTTTTATTGACTTCTATAGCAATGTTGTTGACTCATCAGTGAGGTGTAAGAGAAACATTATGTGATGAAGAATACAGAGTGTCCTATCAAGAAACCCTCTGACCACACAATCTGAGCAGTACAGGAAGTTGCTCACAATCTGAGCAGTACAGGAAGTTGTCCTATGGGGAGACTACTTAGGGGTTTTGAAGTCCAATGTTGTACTACACTGTAAAAAATGAAATTTATCAAACCATATTACTTTACAATTACAATTTATAAACACATCCTTATTGTGTTCAAATAGTCATTCCGATCGAGTAATCCACTTTTTCTAATTTAATCAAGTATGGTAATGGAGAAAAGGAAATGAGGGTTTGTCACATTTACTAAACCACAAAACATTAAAATATACAAACTCATGTATGTTTCTTTCTAACAATGTAATTATGTTGACCTGACATATTTTGCTATCCTGACGTAGTCATACTCAATTCTAGTCAGAATATGAGTCTGATACTGCTCCATTGGGACGTAATTATGGGGCGTGTTTCAACCGATACAGGGGGGGAATGCCTCTGCACTCAATTGGATAGACCTAAACAATCAGAGCAACAAAATAGCTTACCGTGAGGTGTAGGAAGAAAACACACGAACCATCCTTCTTCTCCTATATCCCCTCCGTTTTTAAAACTAATTCTGTTGAACAGTGATATGCTACAAACATGTTATATATATATATATACATATATTATTTACAAGGGCTATTCTTTGTAAATATGTGCTATCACTTAACAATAAATGTAAGAAAATGTATTTCTGACACAAAAGGAAATGTTGACCAGGAGCATCAAGGTGGGTTAGAATGAGACAAGAACCTGTCTGTTTTATGCAAGGAGAAAAGCCTCATAACTTCAGACTTCTGAGGCACATCTTTCAGTGGAACTTCTTCCAAGAGCCAGAATTCAGCCGTACAGCTAGTTAGCGAAGCCACAGGCTAGGCCAAGTAATTTAATGAGGAACAGTTTCTGAAAGACTGAAAGGTAACGGTTATGCTGCAGGTTGTCAGGGATGGATTACTGCACGGGCCTACCGGGCCCAGGCCCAGGGGCCCAAGGGGTCAGGGGGCCCTGAAGCCCAAGCCTTTGCATGGAATCATTGCCTCAATATCAACAAATCAGGATGTAGGCTATGAATCTGATTGAATTTAGTATTGGCCATCCCCAAAATGCACCAGAATACAGGAAATCACATCAAACAGATAAAAAATGTTTGAAACCCCCCCCCACATATACGACAATAAGTGGGGCCCTTAATACATCTGGGCCCAGGGGCCCGAAAGTTCATAATCCGCCCCTGCAGGTTGTGACATCATCTGCCTCAAATGTGTGTTGTTTAGTGTGTTAAGTAAACGTCAATCTCAAATGTGTGTTGTTTAGTGTGTTAAGTAAACGTCAATCTCAAATGTGTGTTGTTTAGTGTGTTGAGTAAACGTCAATCTCAAATGTGTGTTGTTTAGTGTGTTGAGTAAACGTCAATCTCCAATATGATGGCAGAACGTGATGGACAGGAGTGCCCTACAGCAAGCGCTAATATCCATTCCCTCGCACAGACACATGTTAATGTTGAATGACAGTGCACAATTAGCTCTATTTATCAGGAGCTTTAATGACAAAGAAGAACACCTGGCAAGTGGCCCATAGCTAATTTGAGTTTGAGACCCCCTGCTTTAGAGAGAGTTCATCTTTAAGAAGAGCAACACATTGACATCTTGCTACAAATAAAACAACACTATCAACTTATTGCAGATAATTAGATAACAAATGCAGCAGGTCATACACACTGTAGTGTGGTCTTCATCTCATTTGTGTCACACTTCTAGCACTATGCAGTCCAGTCCCCCTGGAGTGGGCAATGTAAAGTTGACCTTCACCTTTCACAGCAGTAGGCCTACAAAACCAACTATGTCAGCTTTAGTGTTTCAAAGAATTTTTTTTTCAGCTATTCAGTCCTATTCTGACCAATCCACCTTGTTTGCATTCAGTGTCATGAGACTACAAGGGCTTTGATAAAAATGCTGCAGCAGAAATCCTCTGTCACTATTCAAATAAACTGTACAGTACACTGGATGCTGCAAATAGGCAGCCTACGCTGGATTTACTTGATTTTAATGTGTACATCGGTTGCACATCAATGAAACTTTCTGTTTAAAAAATTGATTCATGCCATGGTTACCCAATATGCGAAGTAATTCCAATGAAATTACATGTAATTTACATTAAATATTCATGTAATTTCAATGTCACTGTGTTATACAGGTGGCATGTACTGAGAGTAGGCATTTAGATGTACGTAGTGTTGCAACATCAATGTTAGATATTAAGGACTTCAAGATGAACTCTAAAAATGACACATGCTGAATATATTGTGCTACAGTATTCAGAAGCATTCATTGAGGTTGGAAATATGTTCCATGGAACAACTGATACTTTGTGCATGCTCAATACCTAATGCATTCATGGTGGGACCAAAGCATGGTTAATCTCAAAGCATAACATAAGATGCAACTCGGCTCCAAATTCTACTGGTCTCTAAGCAGAACCCTCTTTGGGAGCACAAGGAAATGGGGACACCAAGGCATCATGTGTTCATTTTCAGTACTTCTGTGCTTCACATTGATCTTGTATGATTATGTTGGTTAAATTCATTGCTGTGGCAAAATATATCAGTTCAACATAATAATACTGTGTTTCAAAGAAAAAACATGAAAAAAAATTGTTTTGTTGTTTAGTAACTGTGACAAACAATATTTTCCTTTTTTCCAGCATATACGTTGATACAATTAGAAAAAATGGATAACTCAATTGGAATGACTATTTGAACACAATAAGGTTGTATTTCATTCAAAACTAGACTGTTTTATATAATTGTAACGTCGTAATATGGTTTCATAAATTGGACAGCCCTGACTTTTTCTTTTCAAGTGTACCTTGTCCGGGCCATAAAGATATTCGGTAACACTTTATTTTAATGTGTCGCTGTTACAGTGTACCTACCTAATTAGGTACAGTGGTACAACCTGTGTAACAACATGTACTATCAGGTACTATCATTGTACTTGCATTGTGTATTTGTTTGTACCTACATATAGTTGTTACATTGTAATACTGAGTGCTTTTACAAAACTTTGCCAATTTGCCTAAATTTTCATCAGAGGCAAAGAGCTGACCGGAGACCTGCTGGATGGGGTAAATCTGGTCATGATAGATTTGATAAACAAAGCATTCTTAGCTCCAGTCAAGGCCTCATTGTCTTCAGTACATGTAACAGCTGTGCTGCTACAACCTTGTTACTCTTTGATACAGTGGAATAAACCTATTAAGTGTACCAGTTAATTACTTACATGTACATATGACATGTATGTTATGTCTTCGATGTCTTGGAACAGGTCTACTAATTCACTACATATTACATATATCAACTGTGTTGGTACACACTTATTGCTCTTTGATACAGTGGCATAAACCCATTAAAATGAAGTGTACCAGTTAAGTACTTACAATTACATATTACATGTATGTTGTGTCATTGGTGTCTTGGAACATGTCTGCCATTACCCTACATACTGTAGTACATGTATCAACTGTGTTGGTACACATTTATTACTCTTTTGATACAGTGGAATAAACCCATTAAAATAAAATGTACCAGTTAAGTACTTACTGTACATCTACATATATACATCCTGTCAATGATGTTATGCATCCTGTAATTGATGTGTTGAAACGTGTCTGCTGTTACACCACACAGTACATGTGAATTAGTAGACCTGTTCCAAGACAAGACCTGTTCCAGTTAATTCCACTGTATCAAAGAGTAACAAGGTTGTAGCAGCACAGCTGTTACATGTACACTGAAGACAATGAGGCCTTGACTAGAGCTAAGCATGCTTTGTATATCAAATCTATCATGACCCGATTGACCCCATCCAGCAGGTCTCAGGTCAGCTCTTTGCCTCTGATGAAAATTTAGGCAAATTGGCAAAGTTTTGTAAAAGCACTCAGTATTACAATGTAACAACTATATGTAGGTACCCACAAATACATTATGCAAGTACAATGATAGTACCTGATAGTACATGTTGTTACACAGGTTGTACCATTGTACCTAATTAGGTAAGTACACTGTAACAGCAACACATTAAAATAAAGTGTAACCAGATATTCAAAGGATGTCTCAGGTCATCCGCACTAAAACTGTTTCTCTGTCGATATACAATGACCAACTTACAAGGTTGGTACTAGCTAATGAGCTTTTCCATGGACTGGTCTAAAAGAAAGGAAGTTGGTAACAGCATGTCTGTACCAAAATTATCATCATGTTTACTGATTAATGTACATTGGTTTGAATTCCTATCGTAGAAGTTGAGCGAACTTGTTTTGAAGAGGCAAGAGGGCTTCTGGTTAAGATGGTCTCATAATACCGGCTGCTATTTTATGTTATGAGATCCTGAAGGTAATCCCATGCATCGGTTAGCATGAACATAATAGAAGTATTACAGTATACCAGTGTCATTACTCTAGTAATTACAGTAAGAAGTTAGCCTACTGTAATTAACGTCATAGCCTTTTTTTTCAAAATAGACTCTAATAATGTGAAGCATTACCAAATACATTGTTGTTGATATACTAGGCTTTTGAGTTAATGGCTGAGGTCTGTACTTAATGCAAGGCCAGGGCTCCTCTATTGAGTTTGTTCTGCTGGGTGACCAAAAGGGAATTGACACCGCAAGCAAGATGTAGACGTGGGTGAAATGCAAATTAATCAATTCACACTGCCTACATCTCTGCCGTGACACAACAATGTGTTTAACAAGGAGTTTTTGCATGTTTACGTGTCACATATACACTCTAAAAACAGTAGTGAAGCGTAAAGCATATGCTTTGTGAAACCGGCCCCAGCATACGCATGTAAAGTGCTGCTAGTCTAAATTGCTACATAGATTCTAATGGAATTCTGGACAGTTGTCAGATGCATGACTGAAAAACAACTCTAAAACATTTCTGTAAATCAGAGTAAATCAGACTTGAGGTATCATTTGCAATGCAAAGACAAAAGCATAAGCGTATGAAGTTATATAACAGCCCATGTGGGTTTCAAGAATGTGTGTGAATTTGAATATGAACATTTCCCACTATCATTCAGATGTGGCACATCAATCCCTTAGCATCCTTACTTGACTAGTATTGCAAGACAAGCAAGCTGTAGGCAGCCCCACAAGCTGACAGCACACTAAGCAGTCTTGTTGATGATGAGCAAGAGGTCTTCAACCTTTTCCTGTGCAAATTATCTAAGGGCCTGTGGTGTCCAGAATGAGCAAGCCCTGTGGGACTAATTACCACTTAAGCACAGTAGGACATTCCCTCACTGCCTATCCATCTCATAATCCAGGACAAATGCTAGACAGAGTGGAGCACAACAGATGTTTGAACACCATTCATATCACCATCATCTTACACAAATTAAGTGTGTACATAACACACACACACACACACACACACACACACACACACACACACACACACACACACACACACACACACACACACACACACACACAGACACACACAAACACTCTCTCTCTCTCTCTCTCTCTCTCTCTCTCTCCTCTCCCCCTTTCTCCCTCCCTTCAATCAGAGAGCATGCTCAGTATTAGGACAAGCTTTCTCTCTAGGCTCTCACTTTCTCACTCTCTCATTTTTTTTGCCCCTCCCCCCCTCTCTTCCTCTGCCCCTCCCTGCTGTGCGTACCACATGTGTATTAATCATTCATAATAATCATTAAAAGGCAAGGTTATGATCTGATCTCCATGGTAATGCGCACTGACAGACTGCTGGAGAAGACACAATTACCCTGGCTTTGCCACAGCTGTTCAGCAATGCGGAAAGGAGAGAACGGCCTGATGCCTGATCCAAACATCAACGGGCTGATTTGTACCTTTCCTCATTTAACTGTCTGTGTATTTATGAGCTTCTCTCTCTCTCTCTCTCTCTCTCTCTGTCAACCTTTCTGATCTTGTCCTCTTTTGTTTCATTCAGATTTCTCAACATGTTCTGTCATTATCAATCTGCTTCTCCCTATTTTTTTTTTTTTTTTGGCGAGCTGCTTGTTCGCTGGCGTTTGTGTCAATTTTGTTGCTTCCCCCCGTGCACTTTCTCTCTGTCTCGCCACTGTTATGGCATTTCTCATTCTGTTCACTGCGATTCCCCTCTTTAGAAACCAAGGCGTTCCAAGCAGTACAACTCGAGGCTGGCACACACTGCTCTTGGGGTGAGCTTAGGGCAAAGAGCCTGCAGAGGCACAAAGTCCGCCCCCCTCAACCCAAACCCCCAACCCCATCTCCGCAGGGCCCTGGCATATCAGAGTGTGGGCGTCTGCCAGGCCACTGCCTTGCAAACACGGCAGCTGAAGTGGAAAAGAGTAAATCCTTAAACTCATTTTTACTGAAATCTGCAGCTAGTAGACAGTTTTAAAAATGAAAAAAGTGGGGGGTGAGTGTGTAGTACGTGGTTGTGGTTCAGGCGAGACACACATGGGATTATAATACAGCATTCTCCAGCCACAAAGGTCAATGTCAAGGCAAGGCGAAGGGGGGGGGGGGAAGACAGAGGCAGCAGATATTGCAGGGAACTTGCAAGATGGCTTAGGCTGCCTATTTGCAGAACTGCGTCAGTTCTGCATTCTAAGTGACAGGCAGTGAAGTGCTGATGGGATAGATTCAGACACTCTGAGCCAGATCTGCCTTTGAACGGAGAAACCACAGAGAGAGGGAAAGAGAGAGGGAGGGAGGGAGAAGGACTGAAATGGGTAGGAGAAAAAAGAGAGAAAGTGAGAGATGAAGGTAGATATAAATGAGAAAGCCAGGGGAGGACGAGGTGCAAAAAAGAGAGGAGAGAGAGAGAGAGAGAGAGAGAGAGAGAGAGAGAGAGAGAGTGAGAGTACCTGATGTACAGTACAGGCTGAACAGTGAAATTCAGAGCATGTTTTTATTATGATGCCGTGATGCAGTTCTGAAACAGCAGTACTAGGAAGGGACAGATACCATCTCATAAATTCTGAAGAAACCAAATGGAGTCTGTGTGTGTGTGTGTGTGTGTGTGTGTGTGTGTGTGTGTCTGTTGTGTGTGTGTGTGTGTGTGTGTGTGTGTGTGTGTGTGAGGCAGAGATAGAGAGAGAGACATAGAGAGAGAGAGAGAATGAGGGAAAAAGATGGAGAGAGTCAAGGTCACATCCATAGAAGAAAATGCAGTATCTCCAATAATAACCCAAATAATTCCAGTTTCTCTTCAAAGAAATGACTATGAATCTAGAGAAGTTAGAGAGCAGATAGCACAGTATGTAAATACATGTAGTTTATTGGCCAGAACTAAGCTACAGGGCAATATGAAAAAGCAAAGTAAAGAATACAAGAGAGAAAGAGGCATAATGCCCCCCTCCCTTTTCTCCTTCCCTCCTCCTATTCCCTCCTGGTCTCTCTAGCTGACACGACTACTTCTGCTTTCCGTGGATCCTTTAAATATCACCTCTTGTGGGATTTAATTAATTAATCTTCGCCGGGGCCAAACTGCTAGAGCAGAGAAAGGGAGTTCAAACCGAGTCGCACAACCCATCATCGCAGGGACGTTGCAATATGAGCCTCCAGCCTGGCAGTCTCAGGGTGTCTATCTCCGCTGACAACGGGGGCCTCACCCCATAATCCATGTTACGGCGGCGCCCAGGCGACCGTGGGACTGACACACGTGAAAGAGCACCCAGGGACGCTCGCGAGCTGTCATGTAATCCCCGTGTTTTAATCCAGTTTGATATAAATAAATGAGGAGTGTATGCTCACTACCCTTTTGCTGAACCCCTGCTGTTTTCTGAGCAAGCTAATATATGACACCATCACTGACTATTTTTTTCCCTATGTCTTTCCTTTTTTCTCCGATAAAATGAGAGTGAGTGAGTGTGTGTGTGTGTTTGCGGTGTGTGTGTGTGTGTATGTGTGTGTGTGTGTGTGTGTGTGTGTGTGTGTGTGTGTGTGTGTGTGTGTGTGTGTGTGTGTGTGTGTATCTGTGTGTGTGAGAGAGAGATACAGTGTATATCTGTGTTTGTGTGTGTGTATGTGTATGGGAGCGGGTGTGTATGAATGAGAGAGAGAGAGAGAGAGTGTGTATGAATGTGTGTGTGTGTGAGAGAGATAGAGAGAGACAGCGAGAGCCTGTCACGGGGTGCATGTGTGTGTGTGTGTGTGTGTGTGTGTGTGTGTGTGTGTGTGTGTGTGTGTGTGTGTGTGCGCGGGCACGCGAGGGGTTTCAAGAAGACAAAGGTGCGTGGCACTCAGGTCAGCCATCACACGAGGCCGGCAGTGCTATTTCTGCCCTCCTGTGGTTATAGAGGTAGCCCTCACTCAAAGGCTGAAGGACAAATGGGCCTGTGTTCCCGGCCTCACCCCGTGTCATTCATTTCACACCTTCTATCTGTCTTTGCTCCACCGTGGCAGAGGACTGCTAAGTCCTAGTGCTGCGTCAGGGATTTTCACAGGACTCCGCATGGAAATTATACTCTAAGAAGTGATGGATGAGGCATTAATGGAGAGTGCCTGGGGCAAGTTTTGCACATAGCATGTGTGTGCAGGCAAGTTTCTATGTGTGTGTGTGTGTGTGTGTGTGTGTGTGTGTGTGTGTGTGTCTGTATGTACATATCTGTCTGCTTTTTTACTGTGGATATTAATTAAGTAATGTCAGTGTGGGGGGAATTGTCTACGTGTATTTTTTTCCCCAACATGTATTTAAGCTCACTTGCCTGTACATTTGCATGTTCAAGTGTCTGCAGCCCAACTGGTCTGACTGTGTGTGTGCATGTGTGTGTGTGTGTGTGTGTGTGTGAGAGTTTGTGTGTATGGGGGGTGTGTGTGTGTGTGTGTGTGTGTGTGTGTGTATGGGGTGCATGTGTCCGTGTGTGTGTGTGTGTGTGTGTGTGTGTGTGTGGAGGGTGTGTGTGTGTGTGTGTTTGGAGAGGCTGCGTGGGTGACAGTGGGAGGTCAGTGTATGTGTCACCTCTCCAGAGAGAACATTAAAGCTGGCTGGAGAGGGGTGTGTGTGTGTGTGTGTGTGTGTGTGTGTGTGTGTGTGAGTGTGGTGGGGTGGCACAGGACAGATCAGACAGCGTAGAAAGCACTCAGCGAGATTTGAATTAAGACTGCTGAGCAGAGGATGGCCACAGGCGAGGGTTGTCCTATCTAATAACTACTTAAAACAACACAAAAGAGAAAAGAGAGGCTGGAACAGAGAGAGTGCAGCATGGGAAAGAGAGAGAGAGAGAGGGGGGAGAGAAAGAGGGAGGGCGGGAGACTGATGAAGGAGAAATGCGGGTCGGAGAGAAGCAAAAGTGCTGAATATGTATTTTGGGTGGAGAGCTAAAGGTAGAGAGGCATCAGAGGAAAGGAGAGAAGCTGTGTTTAGACTGCGCGTTCAAAGTGTTTGCTTAAAGTGGACCTCCAGGGTTCATAAGCACCCGCAGTGGATGTCTACAAACATTCAGTGAGGACATCAGGGAGGGAGAGGGATCTTTTGATTTCTCAAAACCCTTGAAGTTATCATTCATTAGTATACATGAGGTCATTGTAAACAATGCAAATCTGACATGAAAGATGTGGTCATGGTACTCAGTACTCTCACTTTCTTTTAGTATACTTAATGTCTTAAAATGATACGCATATTAACAAATACTATTGATACCTACTTCTTGTTTGGATATTAATTCATCTCATAATCAAAATCAGTCAAATGACTGACAGGTAAGCACCTAGTGTTAAATCAGAGAGCATTCTCTATTGATTGAAACAGAAATGAGGTGGGTGTGAGTCTGCACATTCTTGGATTGGGTTAATTGGGGGGACTCAGCATCCGGAAGTTCCCGTCATTTGAGCTCACTAACTACCTCTGCATTGATCTGATGTAGGATAGATGACTCCCTTCACAGTCAATAAATCTATTAAATAAACATCTCTGTGACATTCTCCACATAAGACATGTGAAGAAGCAATTAAAGGATATGATTTGAGTCATGTAACAAACCGTTTGTAAATGTGTTATTACCAGAAATATCTATTCAGTTTTGAATCTCAATATTTTTCAACATCATTTTGAGAGAGCGGCATCAGGTATTGTAATATCTAGATTTGACTTTTTTATTTTGGTACATACTTGACTGTACTTACTCTGATGACTTTGCTTCTGAAGTGAACATGATGGCACAAGGCCTTGTTCTTCTCTTGCGTCATAAGAGAGATTGGAAAGAAGGTGGGATTTAAGGACAAATTTACAGGCAAGATGGCCACAGACACACCCAGTACAGGAGACATACTGTATGGGACAAAACATAAATTGCAATGAATGAATCAGCAAAAATGAAATGTGATTAATGAATCTCAATACTTCTGTATTGTGAAATATATATATAATCACAATGTATCATGGTGCAAATATCGCAATAGTATTGTATTGTTTCTTGTGTGGCAATACCCACCTCTATACATGTTCCTACAAGTCCTATGATAGTTCATTCTAATGGGAAAATAGGACCATTACAGTTTGAGCACCTGAAGTGCTTCCAATCTTTTTAAGTGATTCCACCCTTTCTGAGCTTGACTCACATCAAATGAATACTTCCCCCTCTATCTGTCTGCAATTGTGGTCTCACATGTTTCTGTCCTTGCATGTGTGTATGTGAGTGTGTGTGTGTGTGATTTCATGTGCCTGTGTAATCTGTGTGTACAGTACGAGTGTACCATCCGGTGCATCTGAAGGCACAAGTGATGGAGGGGGGGGGAGAAGCAGCAGTGCTTCCTCTGTAGAACGCAGCCCTGGGGGAATCCCTGAGGCACGCTCGCAGCAATCTGTGTGTAGAGGCCCCTAGGAGATAAAAAAAAAGTCCACCCCCACTTCCTTCAAACACACTCTCTCTCTCTCTCTCTCTCTCTCTCTCTCTCTCTCTCTCTCACACACACACACACACACACACATGCACTATGCATTCACAAACCACAAGCTCCACCATCTCAACCACCTTTAATAATTTGCCTACGCCAGACTTCAATAATATTGACCCACACACCCACTCTCCCGCCCACACAGACGCTACATACGTGCTGTGTCTTACATTGATGCCACATCCCACCTCCCTCCTTCAGCAAGCCAACCCAAATCTTACAAAATTACACTGCAAGCCCCTCTCTTCCCAACCCGCAGCTTCAACACTGCTAAGCTTTTTTGGTGTTGTTGTTGTGTTGCAAGCCAAATGTTTAGTTACACTTATACCAATGCAACTGATGTATATATGTTCTCCCCTCAGAACATGCATCACCCTCAACCCACACACTAATTTCGGTCCCCGTCTGCTTTTTAATTTCAGTATATGGCGTAAAATCGGCACCTAAAAACATTCTGCTTTTTCATCAACATCAAACGTCACCAGAGCACATCCCACCACCACCCCCGAACCCCACGCCAACCCCACCACACCCCCAAACACACACTCACACTCCTTCTGTTGGTGCTAATAAGCTTTTTTAGCTGAGCTGAGAAAAAAGGGCTCAAGGCTGAAGCTGTGCTGATTATGCAGACAGGGCATGATTCTGGCTAATGGGGCGGAGGCAGTGTGCTTGACATGTGGCACCAGTGGCGTGTCAAAGACCCTGACGGGCTTGAGTCCTGTTCCCGTCTGCTGCGCACCACAAACGGAATACAAACACCGAGTCGTCTTCCGCATGACGCCGTGGCTAGATGAGGCGGGGATGTTGCTTGGGAATCAAACACCCTGTCACACGGATCTGCACACAAACACTGACTTTATGTTCCGCATTCATGGAGAGAGAGAGAGAGAGAGAGAGAGAGAGAGGATGACAGCTGAAAAGACAGATCAGTTAGAGGGTGTATGTGTGTTAAAAAAAGAGTAAGTGAGTAAGGGTGGTTACCAATGAGTAAGAAAGAAGAAAGAGAAACAACCCGCTGGGTTTTTCTAGGACGAAAAAGTGAGCATGAGACATCACATCATGACAAAAAACTGAGTGGCAGAGAAAAAAAGAGTGTGTATATAAGAGGTCCTGATGCGGTGTCACCCATGACTCTGGAGCAGAGAGGAATCAGAGGGGTTAAAGTGAGCATGTATGCATCTGTCTGTACTGTATGTGTGCCTGTACTCTAAGCACACTTGCTTCAGGGGAGAGACTCTGCTGCCAGCGTGTCAGATGCAGGAGAGGCTCGTGTCAGACACGTCAGTGCTCCCGCTTGACATGTTCTCTAGACATCACTGTTCTGCTAACAAGGCCTCCTTTCACTCATCCATATCTCACTCCAAAGAGAATAACAGAAAGAAACACACACACACACACACACACACACACACACACACAAACACACAAACAAACACGTACTACCCATCAGTGCATTCAACAAAATTTAACTGACAGCCCAATCAAATCAGTGTTGCTGCACATAGGGGGAATTAGCATCCAGCATAGAGACACATAGCTGCCTCTGCTTTAGTGTGGTATAATTGATATCATCAAACGTAGCTGTAATGGTTTCAATGAAGGTCCATGCAGAGATGGGCGATTAGCAATCGGCAATTACAGAGTCATTTGTAAAAGGGGGATTTGTGTAGGGGAAAACTGTCAACGAGAGAAAAGAGTGAACGGCCTAATAGGATTAGGGACGTGGAAGCCATTTGTTGTGGACATGGTGCTAAGAGATACAAGGACAGAGCAAAGGGTATTACTGTAAATGAATCAGTAGATCATCTCATGCTGTTTTCGGGGCTTTACTGTTTTGGGCAGATAAAAGCAGCTGTTGGAGGGAGTCTTTTATATGCTTGGGAGGTTTTTGAATAGAGGGACTGAATACAGTTTGTAGTACAGTAATGAGCACATGTGAGATAAGAGTTTATCCTGCTCGTATTGCTGAGTAATGCCATGTCCTTCTCTATACTGGGCCTCAGAGACGTGAGAGGATGTCAATGGCTACATGTTTAATGATCATCTTTTTGGGCATGCAGCCTCATATGTCTCTGGTCTCGTTAGAATCACTGACTGGCTCCAGAGACAGAGGAGGGCTCATATTTTGTTCAGTAAAGAAATGCAGCATCATCACTTACTTACAGGACGAGTTTCTCCAGTTTCTTTATTTGTGCTATGTCTGTGGCTGTAGAGGTCAGGTGAAAGAGGACAATGTTACATTATCAACATAGCTCATGCATGGCTTGTGGCCTCTTTAATCGTAAACGTCATGTCTTTCTGGGTTTTGCATTTATTGATTTCATTTTCTGGTGTTGGCAGTGGGCCAATGAGAAACACAAGGATACGTGCAGCCTATGCTGAAACATGCAAATGCACTGTTCCTTGTAGTTTGGATTCACTGCAGGGAATGTTTTTCCTGAGAGTGATTTACAAAGCAGGGCTGTTTTAATGCAACTCCACATGTTCTGGAAGCAAAACATTTTATTCCATTTCCAATTTAAGTTTGGAGTTGACTTGGGCAATGAAGGAAACAGAATTAGCATAACATAATGCCGACAAACTCCAGGTACCTTTACTGGCGGTCGGCAACATTCTTCAATTATATCCGATTACAGTCTAGAGGTGAACTTGCATGTGTAAGCAGACAAGACACTATTTGCTTTTTGTTCTTGTTTTCTTCCAGTATGAGCTTTCAGCGTGGGCATGTTCAGAGGGAATAAACAGGGGAAATGGTGCATTAGCATAACCTTGTGCAGACGATGCTCCAGGTACATGCCTCTGCGGTTGTAAAGCTTGGCTTGCTCAGGCGGTGGCAAATTGAGCGCAGACCCACAGGCCCTGATCCCCTGGCTGAACTTCATTCGGTGTGACATGTGAGAGCGCGCCGAATTATCTCACCCAGCTCTTTGTCGCTTGTCCGACATGGGAGCCGCTCACTGCTGCAGATAACAAGCGCCCCTTTTTAATCTTTCAAGGGCTCCTGAGGAACTAGTCTTCCTCTCTCCACCCCACCCCCACCCAAGAGGGAAGCAGGGAGAGGGAGGGAGGGACAGAAGAAGAGTAAGAGCATAAGGTAGGAGAGCGGCTCCACTGCAGAGTCCCAAGGGGAAAGGCATTGTTAAAAAATGAGGGTGTGCTTGGTGCAGTCTTGAGGGCATTAACCGCAAGCAGATACACACAGATACATTCACAACAGCCCAGAAAAGCTCTAGGACAATAGAAAATGATAACGAGCCTTTTCGTGATACAATGACTAAGCAATTCAACACTGGGGGGGGTTGCCATAAGAATGGTTTGAAATCTCTTCGTTATTCATGTAATAATGAATGAGAGGGCATGTCATATTGTCATTACACCCCTGTGACAGCAAGCAGTCTTTTCTGATTGGCTGTCAGCTGTACAATATATCAGCAAACTGTATAACAACACACAACAAATAGATCCTGTCAGAAGCTCAATTGCTTAGTCAGTGAATATTCTGTCTCTTTAACCTACTCTTGTTCCCACTGCAGAGCCAATATAAAATGTTAAGGATAAGCACCTAACCTCTCAAAATGATTTCCTGGCAAATTAGCACACTAAAACGATTTGGGCATGGCAACAATTAAAATCAATTTTACTATCCAACAGATACCCTATATTGCCCTAGTCCGGGATAAAAGAGTCATACCATGAATAGACTTGTGATTATTAATTAATATGAACAGACTATAACAGATAGCTGTACATTCAACTGCTATCAACAAGGCCGACTGAGATGCACAACAGAGTTGGGCAATAATGCCTATAGATCTCTAGGTGTGCTAATCAGTGTAACTTGACTAAGTAAGCAGTTTATTTCACTCATTTATGCAGCAATTCTCATCTAGGCAAAGTATTTTTATCAATTGTACTAACAATGCACAGTATACTAACACATACAGTTTTGCCGTTTCTAATTTTAGTTAATAAATACTATTTCTGCAAGTACTTTGGCGCTGATGGGCATGCATATTATCTTATCATAATTTTATCATAATATAATATTTTTTTTAGTAGACCAAAGGCATTCAATAGAGTTCTTTAGTTGAATCAAGCAATTAGCCATATGGAATTGTGTCTTGTTCATAGCAGAGTAGCAGCTCTTTGGTTTATCACATGATTTCAAATTAGGAGGGGGATCTAAGCAAAGCAATTAAGAGGTGTTTTGTGAAGCCTTTTGTCAAGTCCACGATGTACAGAAAAGCAGATGAATTCAACACTGGCGCTGGTGGTTTGGGTTAATATTGTCATATTACAAACCAAAAATAGTGAACACAGAGCTAGTGGCTGGCCATGTGGCTGTCCATACACCACAGAAGTCTATTAGGTCTATAAATAATATTCTTCAGCAGCCAAGATGTTGGTTTCTTTTCTGTTTTTTTAAAACAATGCAGTGCTCATCTCTGTCCTTACTTTGGTTTGTCTCATGTGCACCAACCAGTCTAATCAAGGCCCCCAAGGACGCTACCTGCTTATTACAGACTTACAGATGCAGATTATTACATTAAACACTGTGCTGCAGACCAGCAGAATTTTCACCACTTTTAGAGAAAATGCTGACTTGCTCAATAAAATTTCAGTGAGCTTGCTGCTACAGCACCTCTGCATGGTGACAGTGAAGCACTGGTAAGCCACTGAAATGTCCGTTCTGTAACTTCTTTGAGACATGGTTACCCTCAGTCTTGTGGTACATCTCTTGTTGCCTTCACATCAAACCATAAGTCTGTATGCTGAGCCAGACTTTTTCAGCTTAATTCTGTGGTACTGTATCTACAGTACACTAGCGTTTGAGTGACAGGGCTTTGCATTGGTTACATGTACAGCCGGGGAAATAAGTATTGAACGCGTGAACATTTTTTTCAGTCAGCATACTTCCTGAGGCTGTTCGCATGACATTTTCACTAGACATTAGTATTATCTCAGGTAATCCACACATATAAAACAATCCAAACATTGAAGTCCATAAGTAGAGTTACATGTAATAAAGTGGAATGACACAGGAAAAAAGTATTGAACACGCTAAGAAAAAAAGTACATCAAGGCAAGGAAAGGCAAGTAACAAGCTGGAATCTATAAGTAGTTAGAGAGTAATTATCCCTCTATTTGTGCAAATTAATATAACCTGCTAGTACATATTGATGGGCTATAAAAAGGTTTTTCGTTACCAAGGTGTTACACAAGAAACATTTTGTGATGGGTAAGAGCAAAGACCTCTCCCAAGACCTTCTCAAACCTTATTGTTGCAAAACATCAATGGAACTGGTTACAGAACTTCAGAATCTTCCAGTAAGCAGCATTGGGGCCATTATCTGCAAGTGGAAGGAATGTCACTGCATCATCAACAGGCCATGCACAGGATCTCCTCGCAAGATTTCTGACCAGGAAGTCAGAAGGATAGTCAGAAGAGTAACCCAAGTGCCAAGGACCATAACCTTGGATAAAGGTCCAGAAAGATGTAGAGGCAGCAGGTACAATTGTTACGGAGTAAATCATTGGCAAGACACTCCACTGCTGTGGCCTCTATGCGCGCTCACCCCACATGACTCCATTACTGAAGAAAAACATGTCAAAATTTGTTAAAGTTTGCTACACAACATTTGGACAAGCCCAGGGGCAGAGTTGGGTCAGATTACTTTGAAATGTAATCCATTACTGATTACATGGCAATTTTTGTAATCAGTATGATTACCCAAAACATGTAACGTAATCTTATTGCTTTAGGATTACTTTTTACACAATTTGCACAGGACATACATATTCTTATTTTTCACTACCTTTAATTCAGATGTGTTCAGGCGATATTGCCAAGTACGGAACGCATTTTCCCCGACTGTCGGTCAGTATCGATGGCTTCTCCATCTTGGGTTTTGATTTGAACCTTTTTTTTTGTCAAGAAACTAAGGGCCCGTCCACACGGAGACGCTTTTTGGGTTAGACGCACAGGTTTTGCTTCATCTTGGCCGAGCATCCAAACGAATCCTGTAAACGCACTGCCCAAAACCGCACTTTTTTGAAACCTGGTCCCAGAGTGGAAAAATCTGAAACCGTAGCCCTTTTGAATTTGTTTGGACAGCGAAACCGCACAACATCCTACTTGCGTATGATGTCATCGCCACACCTCAGCTGTCCTGGACTTGACACTTATAGTATTGCCTAACAATACTAGTTTTCATACATGACATTACCTACGATTACACTCCGTGGGATAAATATCATAACTGATGCTGCGCAGCGCCGATAGCTTATGACTTAGTGGACTGAACACTGTTTTTCCCGGTGTTTTTTTATGCATTCTACCTACTGTCAGTGACACGAGAGAACTTAAAGGGGTGGTTCAGGATTTTGG
The DNA here is from genome assembly GCF_017589495.1 of Alosa alosa. Taxonomy (NCBI): domain Eukaryota; kingdom Metazoa; phylum Chordata; class Actinopteri; order Clupeiformes; family Clupeidae; genus Alosa; species Alosa alosa. Next base: position 31,190,415 of record NC_063189.1, on the reverse strand, counting down.
ACATAAGACCTTATTTCCAAGTAAGCAAGTGTGATATTTATCAGTGGAGACCGTTTTCAGCACGTTTCATCCAGTCCTTCTAATTGCAGAGTTCGCAGGTGCTAGGCTAAGCGCCAAGTCAACGGTATGTGCTAGCCTGCCACTAAAGACAGTCTTACCCACTCCAAAGTACACCTGAGGCAAATTCCAGACAATCGATGTAAATGTCTGTGTTGATAGAATAGTGTAAGAAATACAACTACCCTTGCATCAGCGTTGCAATAGTTATACTTTGGTCCCTAAAGTTGTTAGTAGTCATTTTGCAACTCAGCGGGCGGACTGATATTACCAAGGCTACTACTAGGTATCCCCATTGGAGTGCGCTTTACTGTTTACTTTTCGGCGCAGTACTACTAACCGGAGCAAGTATAATTCCTCCGCTGCTAAGAAACTAGTCCCTCAAAATGTAATGCGATCGTTGAAATGCAAGGATAGAATAACGTTAGAAATAACACTGTCAATACAGACATTTACATCGATAGTCTGGCGTTATAATTTATTTGCCTCGGGTGTACTTTGGAGTGGGTAAGACTGTCTTTAGTGGCAGGCTAGCACATACCGTTGACTTAGCTAGCCTAGCACCTGCAAACTCTGCAATTAGAAGGACTGGATGAAACGTGTTGAAAACGGTCTCCACTGATAAATATCACACTTGCTTACTTGGAAATGAGGTCCTATGTCCAAAATCCTGAACCACCCCTTTAAGTTATTAGGGAAGTGCAGTGTAAGTTTACATTAATTTGTGCGTAGTGCCGGTGTCATTAATTTATTTTACATATCTTACAACATAAATAAATGCATTCATAGTGAAGTCATATATGAGCATACAAAGACGCTTAGAACTCATGCTAAGCCTATAAGCGCACTAAATGCGAATGCGCGATTTGATGCAAGCAAAAGTATCGACTGTTACTAACAAAGGTATTATAGCAATATTATAAATGTGGCGACGGAATAGCCTAGAACTTGGGTACGCCTAGCATTTGCACTTGCGGTGATAACCAAAACTAATGTGAATCGCGGACTATCCTACAACCGAAGAAAGTAAAGGAGATTATTTTTACCTGTGTTAGCCAAATAAAGGACGGGACTGCACCCTTCACAAACCGTAAAAATTAAGTTTATTAGTTCTACAGTTGACTACAGTTGACAGTTCACCAGTCCACACAAACAATTCTGGTTTCCTTGCACTAGCCATTTTGTCGTAGCCAATTCTGTCTGTTTGTATAGCCTACAGCGCAAGCTTTGGTCAATTTCTGAAAAGAAACAGTGCCACCTATAGGCCTGGGATATGAAGTAACGTGTTGAGTCGTGTTGAGATGGATCCGTTTGGACGCAAATATTCTTGATACGGTTCCAGGGAAGACGGAGGAAAAAAAGATTGGTTTGTTACGTGTGGACTAGGCAACTGGATTATAGTGACGTCTTTATTTTCGTCATCTAATTACGTAATCCAGATTACATGTAATCTATTACTACCCAACCCTGCCCAGGGGTCAAAATGAACTTTTTGGCCTACTAGCCAAAGTGGCTAGATGAAAAAAATTAACGGCCAGGCATATTCTTTTACCGACCAAAACTAAACAATGCTTTTCATAACTTCTTTGTGTAAGTACCTTATCATTAGCCTATTATAGGCTACAGCTTTTTAGAACGCTACAGAAGTCACAAATTCCACTGCAATTTCCATTCAAATGAACGAGCCTTCCCAATGTTTGGATGTCCAATAATTTTGTAGCCTATAATCAGACAGTGTTTGAGATTGATGACTTTCTCTCCTGCATTGTCCACACACATTATCGAAATCATACGCTGGACGCTTTAGGCTATAGTCTTTCTACATGGGTTTAGTTAATGATTGGCTATAAGACCACACTTTAATAGTGATTGGTGTAAACCGGGACATTTTAGCATCCTGACAGGCTTTTGTCTGGACTCGGGACACGCAACTCAAAATCGAGACTGTCCCAGTTAAACCACATTCTGTGTGAGTTGAATTACTTGCCTTTTCAGATTAAATGTCCATACTGGTTAAGAAATACATGTTTACAGTTTCTAAAACAAGGGTAGCTTCCTTAGTATACGTCGTTGAAAGTTTGCACATTCCTTTAAAAAACACATCTTTTTCTCTCTCTCATTCTTGGAGGTAGCCTCCCGAGAATTTGCTCTGCTGCTGGCTTGTGCATCCACATTGCCCCAAATGCTTGATTGCATTGCATTCTCCATATTTCTAGCTACATTTCCATGTACCACATCAGCATTTTTGTTCAGTGAATCTTTTGTAAATTGCTTTAAAATAACCATCGGATATTTCACTCCTTCACCCGTCTTCAACATTTCCGGTAGAATTCTCAATCTTTTTGGCCTCTATGTGTCCAGTTACATAGTCTCTGTCTATTCTTGGTCTTGGATTTTGTGAAATAAATTTCTAAATAAATGCTAAATGCTTATAGTACGGTGCGACTGATGTGTTTTTTCCTCTTTATTACGCACTTTTTGACTGATGCGACTTATACTCCGGAGCAACTTATAGTCCAGAAAATACGGTACTCAAAACTGCACTGATTAACATAATTTTGGTCCCCAATAGATAGGTTGTTCTTAGACCGGAGTTATCCTTCAGTACCATGGTCAAGAAATTGAAGCACAAACACTGATGAATCTGCTCAATGCTTCCACATACCACATGATGGGTATAATTCATGCACAAGGACTTGTTTGTTGATAGGCTTTGCAATTTAAATTGGCAAATTAAATATTTAAATTAATATTTGATCCTCAAATTAATTTTATAGCCCGGGAATCACATATTTTGGGATATGATACTATGCTGCCCAAACAAAGAATGGTTTAACATTTCTGATTATTCACAGTGCAAGTGTAGAAGGGATATCTCTGGTTGGGTAATTGAATGTCATTTGCATGCCATATCCACAAATACACAGAAGGCAATCCAATCCAAAAGTCCACCATTCTATATGACCACTATAACTAACCCTAGTTAAAGTCAGTGATCAAGAAACAAGCTGATGAGGACTTTGGCCAGCTATTCTAATTAAAACTGTGCATGGACTTGCGAGATTTGAGGGAAAAGGCTATCTTTTTTTAAGTGGTACAGACGTTGATGACAGACCTGAACTGAATTTTGCAGTAATTCATGTACTTGTCAAGTTGGCTATAGTGTAATAAAAGAATGAGAAAGTGGCAACTAGGCCATCTAGGACAATTCTACACATGCAGCGATTCCAGGGCTTTGGGGTTAATGACCACACAAAAGACAGCACTCTGGAGAATTAGTTTCGCAGAGTAAAAAAAGCCAAATTAGGGATTCTTTTGCTGTTTTCACAAAAATGCGAGTCTCCGAGGACAAGACTTGGACAATAGACTGCTAAATTAGCAATTCTGTGACCTCAAGGATTAATCACTTCGGGAGGATAAGGAATCTAAGAGCCTGCGAATGGGCCTGAGCAATTCAGTATCTTCATAATTGATCCCATGAAGTAAAATATGGTAAGTTCATTACAGGGTTTGACAGAGATACAAGGTAAGACGGTATGATAAAAACAGAATGATTGCATTAATGGGTTAACAGCGAAAGGGCAAGAGCCAGCAGTTGCAGTAATTGCCTGTGTTTTTGTAATTAGACCTCTGCTGGGAGGGGGGTGTACCTGGCACTAACATGCCCTGCAGACAGGACCCCACAGAGCCATTTCCACCACAGAGAGGAACAAGAAAGAAAGTCAATTAGAAGACTTTTTGGTGACCAGAGAGCTCTATGAACTGAAATAATAAAAAAAAGAAGCACACAGATGACGAGGCATATTTTATATTTTATGCAGTCCAGACCAGACGGTGCTGAGTTAGAGCACCACTGAAGTGCATTCTTAGCTGTGGAGTTACAGAAGAGTGGACTCATGGGGGTAACATGATCTGCTGGTCAGAAAAAGATTTTTCAAGTGTGAACCACATGTCTGGATAGCGGCAAAGGAGAATGTGGTCTAAGTGTGGGTGGGGAAGAAGAGCATGGTTTGTGACTCACGGAGGTAGAAGATTGAACAAGAAAACATCAAAGGGGGGTAGTCAATATAATCATGTTGTGGGCAGGTTTCAGGAGGGAGGTCAGGCTTGTTTGCACAAGCTTTTAAATTCAGTGGAACTTAATGGGTTGTTGCCAGGCATAGCCTACATGTTGTGAAGTGTCTATGCCACATCAGGGGGTTCCCAGAGTTTTCATAACTCAACCTCAATCCTAAATTACATACCTATCTCTGATTATCAGAAAACTAACAACTATCTCTGTTATTAGAAAACTCAAATATTTGCCTGTGTTTGCAAATTTGAACACACTCCTGGTGATGTTCTCATTTAAATTCAACAATGTCTAAGGACATTTGAAAAGTGTAACTTGAGCGTAGCTTTTGCTTGTGATTCTGGTTCAAACTTCCGGTTCAAAAACACAGTCAGATTTGCAATGAAGTGGTCTTTTAGAGATCTGTATCTAAACCAGAAGCTTTGACACTCCTGATGCACATTCCTGTGTTGCAGTCCCCATCTGAGTCTGTAATACTAACTCTACTCTGGTCTTAGGAGGGACTAACTTGATACGCAAATTCAAAGCCTTGTCAAGGCCTCCTGGGTCTTATAGTTTAATCTTTGGTGTCCAGTGCAATTGTGTGCTGGCTGATCCAAAGAGTATTTGGTTTGGTTTGATACCATTGTTCAAAGGTTTGACTATGTTCTCTTGTGTCCTATGAATGTCATCCTGTGAGATTGACTCCAAGTGGAATTACATTCTTGAATGTCACTACTGAAAGTAGCTCTGTGGAAATTGAATCCCAGAAATGTGCATATCATTAATGACACATTTCACTTCAGTGCTATGTTTGTGGCTCTATGTCAGTTTGCTTCTCAGTGGCATCTAAAATATTAATTACCCAGAGAACATCCTTACCCAGTGATTTGACAGCACCCAAGTTTCCTTCCTCAGACATCTATCATGCCATCAAATGCTTTGTGTGTTTCCAGTCAGATGTACGGTGGGCTGGGGGTGGGTGGAGAGGGGTGCAGTCATAGCTCTGGTGTAATTGAATCAATCCTGAGAGCCCACTTGGGAGAGTGGGGGCATCCATGGAATTAAGCCGAATTAGCAGCTGTTTCCCACCGGGGTTTTAGCTGCGGCCCGAGCATGGGGTCTCATGACTGTACACTCCATTACGTTCCATTACATTCACGAGTCTGGGCTGTGACTGGGCTAGCCTGAGAATTGAGCACAGCTGTCTCCAAATGGGGTAATATATATGATGCCAGGGGCCTGATTGGTGAAGCGTTCAATCATGTGCGAAATAAGACAATTCTGCCCAAATTATCCTCACAGAATGTTGAAAGAGTATGCACACAGTTTATTCTTGGTTTCTGCTGGTCACGACCCCCTTATGAATATGCGTGTGATGGACTACAAAGTGTGTGTGAAGGTGCAGTGTGTGGCTGCTGACAGCCAATCAGACCATTTGGGGGATGACAACAGTAGATCTACTCTCTAGATTCCCCCCTGGGAGCAGTCCAACTTATTTGAGGAGATGCTGTCATTCTTGCATCCATCCACCCAGGGATGGGCAAAAATACATCAAAATATAGTTTAACATAAAATATAAAATAAAGTAATTTTAAGTGTATAAAAATAAACTACAAAAAATACAGAAGCCACACCATGTATATATATATATATATATATATATATATATATATATATATATATATATATATATATATATATATAAAAAAATACTGTATTTTGAAAATACTAAAATACTCTTTAAATGGAGCATGAAATCACTTTGCAAACCTATATCTGTCTATTTAGTCTTAGTCCTTCATCAGTACACTGACTCTGTTGATTAAGTGGACAGTGTTTGAGAGCAAGAGCTTTTCTGTGCCTACATGCCACACATCTGAAAACAGTCAACAGATCATCCTGACCTGCCTGTTACATCTCATAGCATAAATACTGTATCAGAGATGTACTCAAAGTCACAACTGAACTTGTCAAATGGTACAAACTAACCACTGAACCTATTGAGAGCCACAGAATGTGGGCTTAAAGTAACCCAGCGCAGTTCTATTACCTGAACATAACGGCTTCAAAAGCATGGTACACTGACATGCAGTGTTGTAGTCAAGTCACTATGCCTCGAGTCCGAGTCCAGGTTCGAGTCCCCAGTGTTCAAGTCCGAGTCAAGTCCAAGTAATTAAAAAAAAATTCCAAGTCAAGTCCGAATCGAGTCCACTACTCATCAGAGTCAAGTCTGAGTCGAGTCACTATTGATCCACGTCGAGTCTGAGTCGAGTCCCTATTGATCAAGTCGAGTCCAAGTCCAGCAAGCATAGCCTACATGTCGTTCCATTTTTTCCCCATTGCAGATGAAATCCTTAAAAGCAAAACGGACAATCTTCTGTCTCCATGCAGGGGTGCCATCGCTTGTGTGAAAGTAGTATTGCCAAATTTCTTGCCAAACCCAATATGTTGTATTTATTATATTGGAGAGAATACCATACCATAGCCATACCATAGCTTATAGGCCTACTCATAATAAATTAACAATCCACATCCCTATCACACAGGCCATTAAGTCACATTATGCTGTTACTGACTGCTGACAATTGTACTCTGTAGGCAGTGTTGTAGAAGTTCATACTTCACAAGAGCTAGATGGACGTTGGAGTAGGCCTATTTTGTAAGAGGTAGTGTGGATCATAAAAGGGCCTCCCCCGGGTATTTTTTTAAAATTCTGGCTGTTAAATAGACTACACAATTTTAGCGCAGTTTGGAAGGGACAGAAACAGAGCAGGGCCCGTCTGGGTAGCTTCTTTCTGACTCCCGTGACGTGAACACTGGCTACCTGCAACTGCATAGTGTTATCACTTCACTGACACTATATGGAGACATATTTCACGCCAACAATGGAGATGAAAACTAGCTTTCGGTTAACGGAGATGCAGATCATCTGCCTAATTAATTTCTTTGCGCAACAGGCCACATTCTACATTCATTTCAGCGAGATGAGTGAAATAAATGTTTTTTTTTAAGCTCCCCTCGCCATAGACTACTCTTTGCTACGATATTCATCTGTTAGAAATAGAACAAGTTGCTATTTCCTTTTTTTCTGTGCAGTGGATTAGGCTATCAAATCGCTTGTTTGAACAGTAACAGTAATCCACTTCATTCGTGGTTTTAAATATAGTTGTTTCTGGCCTACCCACGAGAGGTTCAGTTTGTCAGTTTCATTTGTGCAGACACGTAGGCCTACATTGACACGCTACATGGACACTCTACTAGGCAATTTAATGTTATGCTTCTATATTTTATGACACCAAAATGAAGAAGTATGCTATATCTTGATTGGGAAAACTTTTAGTTTATTTTTCTTTCGATCCGATAATAGCCTGCTGCAAATTAACAGACAGAAGCACGGCAGGGCACGCCCCAAATGAAAATGAATGAATGGAACCTCGCTTCTTGCGTCAGTCAGGAAAAACACTGTTCACCAAGTCACGATGATAAGCTATCCAGCAGCTGTGTGTGATGTTTAGCCTAGGTTGAGTGTAATCTTAGGTAATGTCATGTCATTTTGGAGAACTAATATTGCCTGGCAATACTACATTGACATGGCGGCGGCCATGTCTCCAGGCATTTTGGTGTTAAAGTTAACGTTAGTTTGCTTTGCATGTGAACATGACGTGACTTGCAATGTAGCCTATGACACGAAGCAGTAGCCTAACATTCCCTTGCACTAAAATTAGCATTACACATAGCCTAATTTAGATATTAAAATAATATAGCAAATTATAGCCTAATGACATACTGTACTACAATTATAGCCTTATGATATATTACAAAAAAAAGTTCAGTCCTTGACAAGTCATCGCGAGTGTGAATGCACGAGTCCGAGTCCAAGTTCGAGTCATTCAGTGGTCAAGTCCAAGTCAAGTCACGAGTCTCTAAATGTAGCTAATGACTCAGACTCGAGTTCGAGTCTCGGACTCGAGTACTACAACACTGCTGACATGGTATGGAGAATGAAGTCTCTGACACTGCCAATGCATGCCCAGAATGCTTGATACTGTAAGACATGACCTTTTTAGTTTGTTTTAACTAACTTGATACTGTACCATCTAACAGCTATATGGTGTTACTTTTACACCAAGGGGCTTAAATATATTTTTCCATTGTGTTGCTTTAGGTGAGCAGGGCAACCTAGTTTTTAAACTACAAAAATACACACCTACTGTATAAAGTATTTTTATACAAAATGCAGAGTCATTTTCTTCAACCCAATAAAATACAAATTACAAAATACTATTCTGTATTTGAGATATGTATCATAACTATTGCCCATCCCTGCATCCACTTTTGTGGATGAAGTGACTGGAAGAGTAGAAAAGTGCTATATAAATGTAGTCAATGTATCATTTACTAGTTTCACTACTGCTTGGATATACAACTGCATTTCATTGTACTAATATTTTACTTGTGCAATGATAAGTTGAATCTGATAATCTCATGCAATTTGCTTTTGTGATTCAGGGTGTTTGATAATATCCTGTGCTGGGTGGATGTAGGTATCGTTTTGCTGGAGAATTGTCTCTCTCATTTCGTAAACATGTTTGAAATGCTTTTGGCAACACTCTTAAGAACACAACTTGAGCAAAACTCTGTTGGCCTTGAACTATGCCCCAGGTCTGTATCTGTGAGTGTGCTTCTGTTAACAGGCCTGGCTTAAGACTGTAAGTAAATGCCTGGTGTGACAAACAAAATGGGGTTCTGCCAAGTGTGTGTGTGTGTGTGTGTGTGTGTGTGTGTGTGTGTGTGTGTGTGTGTGTGTGTGTGTGTGTCAGTCAATCAATGTGTGTGTATTTATGCACTAGAGTGAGTAACTATGTGTGTGTGTGTGTGTGTGAGAGAGAGAGAGTGTGTGTGTGTGTGTGTGTGTGTGTGTGAGTAACCACATCATATGGCAGCAGGGATTACACTCCCAGCAGGCTTTTAGTGTAATGCACCCTCCCAAACTCCAAATCAAAAAACAAGTAAAATGGAAGGTGGCGGAGCCTCATCAGAGTGAGGGATAGAGAAAGGGGGAAACGGAGAGAGAGAGAGAGTTTTGGCAGTGCCGTAGATGAATTATTGCATTATTAAACAAGGATCAGGTGACTTCATCTGTGACGCCAAGTGCCAACTACTAATGGAGGTTGAGCGATGAAGGAGAGGAATATCTGGCATAGGGAGACAGATCCTATCAAAACATGGATCATATTTTACAGGAGATAGTGGCACCCATGCTGGAAACATGTGCAGTAGCTGAAAGTATGGTAATGACGTTGATTAGAGGCCATAGAAAAGTATTGAGAGTTATAAAGAGTCGTTAAATGATGGTTAACATTTAACAATGAAACCTTATTTCTTTGTAATAAAGTATCTTACAAAACATGGCGGCTACATACGGGAGATGATCCTCGTCAACCAGCCCAGGTAACACTGCTCCGCCTCTCATTCCCCTCTAGCTGTCTCACCTGTGTGTTGTCAGTTCACCTGTGTGTTGCTCCATTGACTGGATGTGACCAACACCCTAACAGTGTAGTTTTAACAGGATTAATCATTATTGATGGCAAGTACCGGTATCACTACAATGTAGTTTACAACAATAGTGTTCTGCTTATAAGCATCTATCTCAGCTTAGTGTCAGTACACCGACACAGCACTATGCATGAGTTATAAAAAACAATCCATTGCCAAAGCCAAGTACATATCAGCACATGGTGCACTCAACCCCATCATTGCAGTCAGCAAAGTGCTCTGAGAGATTGGTTCTATTGAACCTGAAATACTGTCTGGCCTCTACCCTGAACCCACATCAATTACCCCGGGCCCACATCAATAGTGTAACATACTGTAGTTATGATTGGCCCTGGCACAAATAGTTTTTCATGCCGCCTGACTTACTGTTCATGTCCAAATTCCTATCTCTGTTGTTTTCTATTGAGAGATTATAACAGTCATGCATAGGACAAAACATGATGCAAAATAAGAAAAATGAATAATGCTATGGCAATGCGGGAACACTTAAAGACTCTCTTAAAATGTTAAATGTACTCTGCAGAGGTGAAGGGGGTTTCTTCATAGTAAAAGCTGCTCTTGATATTTCCCATACTAAAACATCTAGATCTCACTTTTTAAAATGGCCCCTCAACAGTCTCTGGGCCCTGGTGTGATTCACTGGTTACACCATCCGTAGAAACGCCAGTGTCTCCTATCAGTTTGCCTACCTCTAGAGCGGGTCAACAGAGGACACCATCTCCATGACACTCTACTGTGCCCTGACCCACCTGGACATTCACAAATCACATCAAAGCACTGTTGACCTCTCCAATATGAGGTTCAAGCTTTGCCAGCTTGGCATTAACAAAACCCTCTGTACTTGGACTCTGGACTTTGTCACATGCGCCAATCTGTTAGACTGGAGTCCAATCTCCTCCTTCAGTAATCCTGAATCTCAGCGTGCCACAAGGCTGCCTGCTGATGAGATCTCCTCTGTCCGTACTCAGCCTACATTATAGATAGCTATAATCACACCATAATCACATCCGCAGACAAATGAAGAGGTGAATAATGAACCCCCCCCACCCCTTTCCCACTCAGGGCAGTACAAGTCTCCACACTGTCTGGCTCAGGCTCACTAGATTTCGCTAACTGTATGATACCTAAGCCATAACTTTACAAGTGAAAAATTAGTGATGCAAAGGACTGCTCTCCGTTATGTCTACCCAGAGAAATAATAATAATAAAAACATAGATTTTAAATGAAGTCACCTCTGTGTAACCTAACAAGTTATATGGGGGAGTAAAGCTTTGAAAAAAATAGCCAGTTTGTTTTTGTTCTATAATGTGTGCATGTGTGAGTTGTACACATAGCTTGGATACAGTAATTGCTTTCATCAGCATACTACCTCCTCCACACACACACACACACCCACCCACAACCACCCTACCACACACACACACATACACACTCACACACGCAAACACTTTTTTAATTGTGTCTCCCCTACCCTGGTCACGACACAGAGGCAATATGCAAATATCTCAGACATAAAGCCAGCTGTCAATTAAGCACGTACAATTATAGGGATGCAAATAAAGAAAGGAAGTATGAAAGGAGTTCCGTTGGCATCAACTAAACCCCTCGCGGAAATGCAGCTGTCGCAAATAAAGGGTGAAAAAAGCCTGTTTGGGTTTTGGAGAGAAGAGAAAAAAAAGAAAAAGGAGTGAAAAAGAGATGATGGGACGAATGGTGAAGAGGATTACGTTTTTTTTTAAATGAAAGGTTTATGCCATCCACGTTAAACACTATTAACGTGAGTATAAGTCAGCAGAGAGTAATCACTGTGCGCAAATGAGATGCTCCAACCCGCTGCATTAAATTAAAGAAGGAGGGATGAATTGGAGATAATTAGGATTTGGGCTTCTGTTGGGATTTGCATATATATGTGTATGCACATGTCTACGAGACTATATGTAAGTGTAATCTACACTCATATGGACTGTTAGCATAGTACATCCACAATGTACACATAGGACAATCATAAACTACAGTATGTGCAGTAGAAAATATTTCATATTTTATTTTACACATTTAGTATGTGCATCATCAACTGTGTATTTGTGTGTGTGTGTGTGTGTGTGTGTGTGTGTGTGTGTGAGAGAGAGAGAGAGAGAGAGAGAGAGAGAGAGAGTGAACAAGAGAGGGACAGAGAGAGCGAGACAGATAGAGAGAGAGAGAGAAAGAGAGAGTATCTGTGTGTGTGTGTGTGTGTATCTGTTGTTTCATTCTCCAGGGGATTGCTGTTGTGAAGCAGGTACTTTTGCTGCACCAGTGTGATAAATCTAAAGCCATGTAAGTTGTGACAAACGATGGTTCAGTGGTGAATTGTGTGTATGTGTGAGTGTGTGTGTGTGTACACCTCTGTGTTTGTGTGTGTTCTGCTCATACAAACTTTCCTTTCCACTGCACTGTCCTTGCTTTGTCCTTGTCTGCTCTCTAATGCTTAAAGGGAAGAAAGTTTGCACAGCAGAACACAGGGAGGAGAGAGAGAGAGAGACTTAATGGAGGAGAGGATTAATGCATGGCTAGTTAAATTTAAATAAACAATGATAATGATAATAGCATAATCAGGGAAGACGGATATGAGTACATGAGTATATGGCCGTTTATGTATCAAGGATACTATACAGTATAGATATATTGTGTGTGTGTGTGTGTGTGTGTGTGTGTGTGTGGTTTCCTGTGTTAGATAGATAGATAGATAGATAGATAGATAGATAGACACTTTATTGATCCCCAGGGGAAATTCAAGTTGGATTTGGATACATTTATTTGGATACATTTCCTCAGTAACTACCTACATTCCAAATATGATTTTCATCCAAGTACAAACAGGCTCTAAAATAATCCCAAGCTTTTCTCCACTGCTGTTTTATAAATACAATAGATACATTTAGGAAATTGATGGCGTAATATTGTCAAGTCCAATACCTAAAGGTCTAATCCCACTGCTGATTTTTCATCATTGTGAAACCAGTGATGATTTAAGACTGCGGGATCAGATGTGGGCAACTGCATGGTGTTTGATCAAATGGATTGTGTACCACGCGGCAGCCAGTCCAACTGGGCCTATGCTGTCATGGGATAGGAACACAGTAATCACACAGGGATGGCTGTGCAGTTCTATGCAATGTATCTGACATGCAGGGCTGCATTGAGAAAAGAAAACATGATTATATATTAATATCATATTTTTATTCAGTGCCCTTTGAATAGAGAGAAAAGCTTAAGACAAAGTGACTTTTCTTTTAAAAAAACCTTATTACTCAGACTATATTAGCTCAGACTATTATAACTGACATTTCCTCTAATCTAGAAGGTGGTTTTGTAAGAATATGGTTCCTGCTGTTTACATAGGCTACATGTTGTTTTAGACAAAAAGATTGGGGATGTACAGAAATACATACATTTGAATGTGAAAGTGTATTTCATGTAGCCTGGCTGAGAATGGGTCATGACCTAAGTTCAAGTTGTATAACTATCAGTGAAATTAAACTTAAGTTGGTACATTAATCTCTTACCGAATTCTTTCAGAAGTACAGCATACACGTTGTTCTCATAAACAAATGTTGTAAATGCAGCTATTTACTCAATTTTAAAGAAAATACATACTGTGTTAATACTGACGCCGGTTGTGTACAAAAGTGGTGCCGTCATCTGTCACCTGTCATCTTAAAGGCTGCCCCATGATGGAGAGAAGGTTGTGATTACTTCCTGGGATTTCTGTAATTCTAGAAATTAGTGGTAATGGGAGAGAAGGCAGATGGCTCTACTAGCACTAATTCATAGGTAAACTAAAGTAAAAATGTAGCTGCAAGCAGCAATGTGGGGGCCTAGCAGTGCACTAGCAGAAATTGGCGCTGCCATGGCATGAGCAAGCACTCACAGCAAGTTTGATGGCAATTGGAGAAAGAACGGCTGAGAAATAAGCTCATTTACTTTGTTACAGTGCCCCTAGAGGCCAAATTACAGCAATGTGCGTTCTCACAATCAGCTACCATGTCCCTTTACCAAGTTTGGACTTCATACACCAAACCGTTGCTTAGATGTGAGCTCACTTTCTTTATTACAGCACCCCTAGAGGCCAAATGAGACCACTTCTCTTGCATGTCCTTACAATCAACTACTATGTCCCTGTATCAAGTTTGGACTTCATACATCAAAGCATTGCTGAAATACAAGCTCACTTCCTGTATTGCAGCACCCCTATAGAGGCCAAATGATGCCAATTTCCTAGAGCGTCCTCACAATCAGGCACCAAGTCCCTATACCAAGTTTGGACTTTCTACATCAAAGCGTTGCTGAGATAAGAGCTCACTTCCTGTATTGCAGCGCCCCCAATAGAGGCCAAATGATTCCAATTTCCTAGGGTGTCATCACAATCAGTTAACAAGTCCCCTTGCCAAGTTTGGACTTCATATATCAAAGCCTTGCTGAGATAAGAGCTCACTTCCTGTTTGGTGTCTTCATCGCCATATTTGATTGGCTGTCACAGGCAAATACACTTGAAATGTAAAAATCTGACAAGTATCATTTGTGCGGCTCGGTCGGCAGATCATCTCCGCCAAGTTCCGCAAAAATCGGCTGAAATTTTCGTAGAAAAGATTGCGGAGGTCCTTACCTTACTGCCCTTTATGCCTCCTGGCATGTAGGGCAGCAACAAAAGTTTTCCACTCTAGTCTATCCTGGGCGAATCGTTGAATGGTGCCCCATGAGTGGTTTAGGCTCTGCATCTACTTCTCCACAGTTATTCTCCATGTGTTCTTCAGTCTTCCTCTCTTTCTTTTCCCCTCTGGCGTCCAATGTAGAGCTATTCTTGTAATATCAGTAGGATCTTTTCTCAAAACATGTCCTATCCATCTCCACCTTCTTTTCATAAGGATGGTCTCGATGCCTTCTTGTTGACATTTCTGATACAGTTCTTCATTTGAGATTGTGAATTCTTCATTTGAGATTGAATTCATTTGAGATTGAATTCGTCTTAAACTTTTGGTGTGGAAGGTTGACAGACTGTTGAGGTCCCTTTTTACCATTCTCCAGCATTCAGAGCCATACAAAAGGGTGGATAAAACACAGCTCTGATACAATTTGAGTTTGGTCTTTGTTTGTGGTATGTAAAATGCATTTCTTGCCTTATTGAGACAGTTCTTAATGTCTTGGTCTCTGCCCCCCTCATGGCTAATGGTGCTGCCCAAATCCGTGAATTCATTAGTTTTGGGGATCTCTTCTCCACTGACTTCAATTGGTGAGGGGTTAGGAATGTTTAGAGTTAATACTTCAGTCTTCTTATGGTTGATCTTTAAGCCAATCTTCTGACCAAAGTCACTAAGGCGGGATGTTTTCTCCTGCATGTGTCGATGAGTATGTGAGAGAAGAGCCAGATCATCTGCATAGTCTAGATCTTCAAGTGATGAGAAGAGTGTCCATCGAATGCCTGTATTTTGGTCTTTGGTTGTTTGCCTCATCACCCAGTCAATGGCAATGTTGAAGAGCAGTGCTGACATTACACATCCTGTCTCACACCTATTTTAACTTGGAATTGTTGAGGACTATTTCCAATTCCAACCCTACAGGTGAAGTTGGTGTAGAAGCTTTTAATCACAATAACTATTTCCTCAGGGATCCCGCATTGACATAACATCTGCCAAAGGCTGTCACGATGAATCGAATCAAAAGCTTTTTCGAAGTCAATGAAGTTTATGTATAATTCCCTTTGCCATTCTGTGCATTGCTCAATGATGTTACGTAAGGTAAAAATCTGTTCTATGCAACCTCTGCCCTTTCTGAAGCCAGCTTGTTCCTTTCTAAGATATTTATCTACAGCACCTGTTATTCTTTCATGAATAATCTTTGCCAGGATCTTGCTTGGTATCGATAAAAGAGTGATTCCACGCCAATTTCTAGAGAGCCTCGCTTTGGTATTTTGATGAAGATTCCTTCTGGCCAGTCATCAGGTATTTTCTTATCCTCCCATATAGAAGTAAAGAGTGGTTGGATAAATGTTGCTGCTAAGTTTGGATCTACCTTGAAGAGCTCTGCATTGAGGTTATCAGAACCAGGGCTTTTCCTGTTTTTTAGGGATTTAATAGCTGTAATGATTTTGGTTGGTGGTTCACTGTTGATATCCAAGTCTGCTTCTTCAGTTGTAAGAAGCTTTCCCTGTTTATCTTCAATTGGTATATCAAAAGTCCCCTTGTATTTGCCACTAATAATCTTGATTAGTTTGTACACCTTTCCCTGCTCTTCTTTTAGTGGCTTCTTCTTCTGCTTGCTTTGCAAGGTCATTTATACATTTCCGCTTGTCAGCTCGTGTCTTTCTCTTTACAGCTCTGTTTGCATCTTGATATTGAGTTTTGTATCTCTCCTTTAGCCTTTCTGATTTTGCTTCCATGACTTTCTTCTTTGCCCTCCTATGTACTTCAATAGCTTGCCGTGTATCATCAGTTATCCATTCCTTTCTATCTTTCTTCTTGAAGCCCAAACATTTTTTACTGGTTTCTACATATGCTTTTTGTACTTGTTCCCATTTGGTGTTAATTTCACCTGTGTTTATGTCTGTATCTTGCTGTATATCACCTTGGTTAGATAGTGCTTGGAATCTATTCTTTTGTAAAATAAAGGAGTTCTTTACTTTACGATCTTGTAATTTTTCAGTGTCAAAATTCTGATTTCCTGCCTGTCTTTAACCAGCTTTCCTTAACTTTGCTTTCAGCATTGCTAACACAAGGTGGTGGTCACTGGCAACATCTGCTCCCCGCATTACCCTTACCCACATCCAACAATGAGCGTCTCCAAGTACCATTAATCATCAAGTGATCTATTTGGTTCCTGTCTCTCCCATTAGGGGAATGCCAAGTCAATTTGTGTATCTCTTTGTATGGAAATAGGGTACCTCCAATTACGAGGTCATAATTGGTCAAAATTCCACTAATCTTTCGCCATTTTCATTCATGATTCCACAGCCTTGTCTTCCCATGGCTCTGTCATAACCTGTATTGTCATTTCCGACTTTTGCGTTCATATCCCCCATCACTATCTTCATGTCATGACCTGGTGTGTTGTTAAGCTTAGCTTGAAGTTGTTCATAAAAAATGTCTTTTAGTTCTTCATCACTGTTGTTTGTCGGAGCATAACACTAAAAGATGGTTGTGTTGATCTGTTTTCCTTTTAGCCTGATCCTTATAAGCCTGCTGTTGATAGGTTTCCACTCTATTAGGCTTTTCTCTACTCCTCTTTGTAGAATGATGGTCACTCCCTCATAATGGTAACCATCATCTCTTCCGGAGTACAATACTGTATCGCCTGTGTTGGTTCTGAGACGTCCTGAGCCGGTCCATCTGCATTCGCTTACTCCTAAAATGTGCAGGTTGTATCGCCTCATCTCATTTGTCACTTGTGCAAGTTTTCCTGTCTCGTACATTGAACGCACATTCCAAAATCCTATCCTTGTCTTGTGCTTGGCATGAAGAACTTCCAATTTCCTGTCAGTGGCTTCCTTATGGTTTTGACCATTGGCATTCATCCTGGTATTAGATGATACACTTGGAAACCCATCCTGCCTTGTTGTTTTCCGTAACCATTCTTTTTACAGGACAGAGTAGTTAGCCCTGAGCCCAACCCCCAAACCTGGAGGGCCAGATGCCGCCTTTTGTCTGACCTCTCACCTGTAAACTGTCCAGCATGGTTAGACCTGCCAGGGATCTAAGGCCCCCGCCGTTATAACCCACAGGGTCCTTGAGGCACTCAAGCCTCCCCACCACGACAAGGTAGCATCACAGGTGGTATTGAGTTTTGTTATGTTAACTCAAAGCGTCACCGAGATGTTAGTCCACTTCCTGTTTGGCGGCTTCGTCGCCATATTTGATTGGCTGTCACGGGCAAACAAAGTTGAAATTGAAAAATCTGGCAAGTATCTTTTGTGCGGCTCGGTCAGAAGATCATCTCCGTCAAGTTCCGTGAAAATCGGATGATATTTGTGACCGCTGAAACTATTCGTAGAGTTTGGACTAAATCCAATATGGCGGAAGTCCAATATGACGGAAAGTGACATAATAGGAGTCATTGAACTCAGGTTGGTCCAGGGACTCCAACAGTGCCTGATTTGTGAAAATCGGATGCACCGTTCAATGGTCACATGCGTGAATGCAATCGAGTTTTGACTTATTGGTGGCGCTAGAGTGTTGGGCATAGAGTTCTGTAAATTGGTGAGAGTGATCATGGGACGGTCCTGAATCAGTCGCTTGAATTTGAATTTCATAACTTTCGACCTAAATGGCCCAGCGTTAAATTTTCTACCAAATGTTAACCCGTGAAAGGGACACTTGTTTTGACTTATTGGCGCTAACAGAAACAAGTGTTGGGCATAGAGTTCTGGGTTTAGAGATCCGGTCTGAATCCAGCGCCACAACAACTCATCTGAATTTCAGTGGTCAGTGGACTGTCCTACCTCTCCTGGGCATCACGTGAAAAGTGTTCAAATTTCAGCACTTTTTTTTTAGCCAGTCGTTCTATGGGCTGCCATAGACCTCAATGTCAGAAGTATAATAATAGGAAAATCTAGTAACTTGGTGTTGTTGTCAATGGGTGCTTGCACCACTATGCCACTTTCTACTTAGGGCTAGTATTTTATTGACTGTCTATGCACAATTTCAACAAAATTTTGCTGCTCTTATTTTTCTGGGCCCTTAAATGGTCAAATAAAAGATCTCTTTGTATATCTGGAACATGTATTCTAATAAATAATAAGTCACAATCAATTTGTTAATTTAACACCATGAGCAAGACCTTAACAGCAAACTTTTATCTGAGTCTGTCTAATGAATTTTTCAATGAATGTTCAGTAAAAGTTCAGTAAAACATTCCTTACATTCCTTGTGCAAATAAAATGCAAGTAACCATACCAAGAAACCTAGACTATGGTTGAATTGTCATCGCAAGGGTATTTAAAAAGTGCAGTTAACCACAGCACCTGCCCACATGTGTATTTTGAAAGAAATGGTGAGAATGGATCACAGGCACAGCTGATAACAGGTGGAATTAAACAGGAGAAGTATTGAGAGACACCAAGCCAGAGTAAAACCTACAGAATGTCAAAGCAACTGAAGGAAAGATGCAGGGAGAGGAGAGGCGGCGCTTCCACAGATACACAGCTGTGTAGAGACTGCGGGAGAAGACTGGCTGTGCCAAAGCCAGCTTTATTGTGATGAGTGTTTGTGGAGGTGAGGGAAAGAGAGGGCCAGTGGAGAAGATGAGAGACTTTAGTAATTAAGAGAAAGTGTTTTTTTTTCCCTAAATGGTTTCGCCTCATAATTACCTACACTGACAGATGACAGCAGTAGCACTTCATTAAAATGTGCTGAATTGCCTGTCCCCTTCCACTATTTATAGAGCCAAATTTTGATCTGCGTGAAATGAAATGGCACACAAGCCATCCTCGAAATGCAAAAAGTTTATTTTAGCACTTCCATTTAAGCAGACAGTGTCGGAGTAGGCTAAAACTCCCACAGTTGTACTGAGTGAAATGTGTTTTATTCACGCATTACAAAGACACATATGCTGACCCACGCACAAGACCTTTGGGTACATGTGCGCGCACACACACACACACACACACACACACACACAGAAAGAAAGAGAGTCAAAAATCACTGTTACACAGCAGCTGACAGCATCTCTAGTCACCACCTGAAAAATTAACTCTGGGAGCTGCAGTCTAGTGGGATTAGCAAGAGCCCAAGGAAATGAAGCAACATTACCATTCCAACAATGAACAATGTTGTCATTCTGAAAGCATGATAACTCTATCGATAACCTAAGTTGTCATGCACTCTAGCTGTCATATGGCATGTGGGAGCACTGAGCTGACTCATCAGAGTTTGCAGTTAAAAGTATCCAATTCAGTTTCAGTTTTTTTGCTACGGGGCTCCCCCTGCAGTTGTGGAGTTGTTTTGTATTTTACACAACCACTCGTGGCTATCACCCTTCCCCCTGGAAACGGGAAAAGATCATTTTCAAAGAGCCATGTCGACTGACAAGGTAATATTACAATTAATGCACAATTGCCGTAAAGCAATTTGTGATTCTTTGGGTCAGAGGAGAGCAAGAGTGTTAGCCTAGAATGCACACAATTTTTCCTTTTACTAGTTTATCATCAAAATGTTACAGATATGAAGGTAAAAAAACATACATAGGAAGCCTTTAAAGTCTTGCCTATGGTGTTAAATTAACTAACTGCCAGACCCCAGCCGTGGCGCAACTGGCTGGGGCACCTGCACCGTACGCTGGCGACCCAGGTTTGATTCCCGCCCCGTGGTCCTTTCCGGATCCCACCCCGACTCTCTCTCCCACTCACTTCCTGTCACTCTCCACTATCCTGTCGCATTAAAGGCATAAAAGGCCAAAAAATATATATAAAAAAGAATTAACTAACTGATTTAGCCTAGTTATTAAATTAGATTCATTTATACTTCAAACTGCACTTTTTTCAAATACAAATTACAATTACAATCAAATTCACATTCAAATTAGCGCCCTATATGAGGTTTTTAATGCCTTTAGAAAAATGTTGTCTACGAGAAGAGAAACTCAAATAAGCCAATAACAACTCTGTAGTTCAACAACTTTAGAATGTTCAACACTCATGAAAGTAGAAGTAGATAGGGGTATATAGAACTATTTGGTCACATGTTTACATGCTTTGTGGATACCAGGTTAAAAGTAAAATGCTATCAATAATATCTACATCTGATATTTAAAATCATCAAGTCATATGTGTGTGGGTTCCTTTAAGGTCTTTGGTTCACAAATATCCATCTTTTCCCAAAATAACGCTTTAGGCTGCTCCCTTTGGAAATAGGGTGCTCTGCAGGGCTAGAAGTTGAGAGAATTGCATCGTTCATCAGATTTGATATAGATTGATTGGTCGCTCAGCCACCAAGGTTCACTCTTGGCTGCCAGATATTGAAGGAAATGTGAACCAGTATCCTCTTGTGGGAGTTTGCATTCCGTTCTGGATAAGAGGACTCCAGTTGTACAGTATGAGGCCTGGCTCATGGGCAGGTCAACAAAATATTATACAATAATTATTTAACTGATACAAGTATAAGAGTTACTAAAAGCAATAGCAGTGACTTCTATAATATACAAAGTCCCATATACATTAGTACTGGCACAAGTACAGTGTGCTGTCCTTTAACATGTGCTTCCTACACAGTCTACTATCAACTTGGCGCTAAGATCAGTGAACAAGAGCCTAATCAATGCTGCTGCCTGACTAACTGCAGAGGTGCTGAGGTGTTCCCCTTATAAAGGAAATAGGACTCTGTGCCCAGTGGTCCTCAAGTTGTCAAGTCTGGCTGAGAGATGTATTAGACTACATCTCACCTCCTTCCCTCTTCCTCTCCATACACACACACCTACAGACAGTATGCTTTACCATTTTCACTCTGTTTCTGTGTCTTATGCAACATCAAGTGTAGCCTAAGTTCTTCTTCATTCCCAATATCTTTTCTGACTTTGCAACCAGAAGGTCGCAACAGAAGAAATTACCATGAGCCATCAAACAATGTTGTTATTTGCCATAATGCTGCGCTTAATTGTTGCGAAATACTGCGAATATTCCAATAGGACGTCATATTGTGTATAAGGTTGGAATACTCCACATACCTTACTTCAGTTATGGCAATCAGAATATGCTTTTTACATGGCAGTGTCTTATTCAGAATATTGTCTGTGTTAATATCGGAATATTAATGTCCATAAACATGCCTCGCTGATTGTGACGTGTATGCCAATGTATTTAAAACAGTTCTATTTCATGAAACTTTCCTTACCACACACACACACAAAACACACACACACACACACACACACACACACACACACAGACACAACACACACACACACACACACACACACACACACACACACACACACACAGACAAACACACACATACACACAGACAAACACACACACACACACACACACACACAAACAAACACACACACACAGACAAACACACACACACACACACACACACACACACACACACACACACACACACACACAGACAAACACACACACACACATTCACACTTCCTACTTATTCACAGTTATGCCTTGTATAAATTGTGCACTGTTCACTCACTTGAGCAGTGCTACTTCACACTAATTTTCACTTTACTGGTGGCATTAGAACAAAAAAAAAAGCTTGAAATAGAGGAATGACAGAATGAGAAAACGGGCCCCACCAGAGTCAGAGCGGGATCAGGCTGATCTGCTGTCTGAATAATGCATGCTGGGCTCCAGCCATGAGAGAGGAGACAGGGTGCTAACGGCTAGCAGTACCGATCACAGAGCCGACTGCAGACTGCAGAGGGTGTCAACACTCACAGCAGCTCCGTGCCTGCAGCAGCGACCGTACCTTTGTCTTCACTGTACACCTGCTCCCCTCTCCAAAGGCGTGAGTGTGCTCAACATGGCTCTGGCGCGGGCCCTGTGCTCACACCCTGTCTGAGTGCAGTGGCGTTGTGGCAAAATAAAGACGTCAGTGGGCTGGAATATAGCATAGATTAATGATGCAATTTCAGATAGGCCTATTAGCTGTAAGAATGCCCTCCCATGGGTGCAACATGAGTGCTAACGGACTGGGCACGGAGGAGGGAGGAAGTCCTTACTAGTTACGGATCCCAAATATTATACTACTAAATATATGCATATACATACACTGCATAATACTGTATACTAGTGGTTCTTAAACTTTTTGTCTGGCGACCTCCCAAAAAACATTGGCCAAGTCTCGCAACCCCCTTCTCTTCAATTGGCAAAAATTAGTTTCACATTGGAAAATATTGTGAGATAGGTATTGGTGGCAGAGGCAGAAGATGTGTTCTTTCATAGCTAGTCTATGTCAACACCAAAGGTAACAATCTGATTTATTATTTTCGAATGGATAACTAACACTCATTCTCCTGTGGAAAAAGAAGGCTGCATTGTGTTCTGTCACTGGTAAGCTCACACAGCATCTTCGAGCTAATCATTGCAAGAGACGCAGGTAGGCCTAAAGATTTGCATAAACAGAGCATCCTTTTTCGGAGGAACATTATGGAAACACTGAATTGTAAGTCTGCATCTAGGGTTAAGCTTTGCGTCGCGCTTTGTGCCACCTTGTGCCAGGTGCATGATAGGGGCCTCTGTCTTTCTCAGACACACAGGTGCGTGCACACACACACACACACACACACACACACACACACACACACACACACACACACACACACACACACACACACACACACACACACACAAACACAAACAAAAGACACACAAACATCTCCAGCCTTCCTGGTGTGTCAAGATGGATGAGATTTATATTTCTGTGTGTGTGTATGGCAAGCCGATTGAGCATTTATTCAGATATCTTGATATCAGGCATAATTGACATGTACATGCAAGCCATTTCTGCCCACTAGTTAACTAGTGAGCCATTTCTTTGTGAACTAGTTAACTAGTGACAGCCAAAATGCCCACTAGTTAACTAGTAAGGCCCAAATTCTCTCTAGTTAACTAGTTCATATGTTTCATATCTTACTAGTTAACTAGTAATGCTCTGCATGTTCACTAGTTAACTAGTGGACATTGCAATGTGCACTAGTTAACTAGTTTAAAGACTTCTATATATTACTAGTCAACTAGTAAGGTAGAAAATTGTTTACTAGCTGACTACTGAATGTCAAATTCCCACTTGTTAACTTCTATGTAATTTGGCCAGCCGCTTGAGCATTTATTCTGATATCTTGATATCAGGCCAACATGCATACCATTTTTGTCAACTAGTTAACTAGTGAGCCATGTTTGTGCACACTAGTTAACTAGTGACAGCATAAATGCCCACTAACAGTTAACTAGTAGATTAACTAGTTAGACCTTCACTGTGCACACTTCAACTAGTGACACTTTTGCACCTCACTAGTTAACTAGTCGAATGGAAATTGCCATCACTAGTTCACTAGTGGGTGTTTTGGTGCACACTAGTAAACTAGTGACACTTTTTAGACCTCACTAGTTAACTAGTGAGCAGTTCTGCCTTCACTACTTTACATGTAAGTGTCACACTGAAGCCACTAGTTTACTAGCTAGAGTTCCTTTGGCCAGCATGTTAACTTGTGTGCCACGTGCAAATGTTGTGGGTGGGATTTCGTGAAATTCTGCACTGTGATTGGTTGTCATGTTCTATTTGGACATAGGGAGCCAATAGAAAGCCTCAATTTCCAGAATTCTCCGCCTCCTAATTTGAATTCTGCGCCACTAGTGTGAATTTTGTCTTAAACTAGTTTACTAGTATACATTTATGACCTCACTAGTTAACTAGTTTGGATAAATGATACATCAACTAGTTAACTAGTGAGCCTACTGCCATCACCTAGCTAGCTAGTAAGCCATTTATGGTTTACTAGTTAACTAGTGACATTGACCTACTGCAACTAGTTAACTAGTGAGGTGTTTTGCCTTCACTAGTAAATATGTGCACATTTTTGGCTGTCACTAGTTAACTAGTGAGACCCAAAAGCCTTCAACTAGCTGACTGGTATGCATTTTGGCCTTAACTAGTAGACATTTCTGGCTCTCACTAGTTAACTAGTGAAGCTAAAATGTGTTCACTAGTTAACTAGTGAGCCTTTTGGCTCCCACTAGTTAACTAGTGTGAATTTGGCTCCCACTAGTTAACTAGTGTGCATATTTTGGCCCTCACTAGTTAACTAGTTCACACAAACATGGCTCACTAGTTAACTAGTTGACAAAAATGGCTTACATGTACATGACAATTATGCCTGATATCAAGATATCTGAATAAATGCTCAATCGGCTTGCCATATGTATTGTGTGTTTGCGTGCACACACATTATCCACTGATTCACAGTGAGACTTGTCCTACAGGGCTATGTCTTTATCATTGGCAGTTTTGTTTTTCCTCTTCTTATTGAAATTTTACATGAGGTAGGATTGTAGAACTGAACTTACTCTGCATTTGAGTCCAGCACTAATGTTAAGAATAAAAAGGGTGCTTGTTGAGAATTCAACAATACACTCAACACACACACACACACCCACACACATACGCGCACACAGACACACACACACACACACACACACACACACACACACACACACACACACACACACACGGTTACTTTGATGATCTGAAGATAGATCATAGATTCAAATCATGGCTTTCAGTAAAACATCCTTTTATGTCTGGACGTGTAGACATCGACTGTAGAGTCTATGGAAAGACCATGATAGTGGAGAGTACCATACCTGTCAATAGATAACAATTGTTGCTTTCAGTCCTCAGTGATGGATCTCTAATATATTCAACAATTTATACAGTTGCATTTACACACACACACACACACACACACACCGTTCTCTTCTCCTGTAACTGTAATGTATTATACTCCTACCAAATACCATAACTGTGGATTCCAAAGACGGGGCAATTGCAAATACCAAAAGCAAGCAAAATGAAGAACAACAAAAAAATGACTCATGATTATTTATCCATCTTAGCTGATAATTTGTGAACATCTAAAATGTAGACGTTAGTATTGGTCTTCAGGGCCTGTTTTCTCTGCACTCCAGAGATTCTATGGACTTTGATCAATGTTCCCTCAAACCCAGTAACTGATAGCCCTGGTGCCTGCATAAACGCTTTGACATTTTACTATATTTTACTTGCTTGTTGCTGTCAGTCTCATGCCACGTTCCAGCAATCTTTCCATACAGTGAGCGCTACAAACACGGCATTAAAGTTAACATCCCTCTTCTGATGCAATCTCGTGCAGGTGTGTCATCAACACATCAACTGTAGAGTGAGCTGAGAAATATTTTCAATTATTGTCATTGTGTGACTATGTGTGTCCATACGATCTCATGGACAATTTGGTTTTCTTTGTTTGAGAAAAAATAAATGCAGGAAGACAGCAGTAAAAGAGGGAAACAGTTTTTTTACAGCAGTCGCTCAGTTACAGGAGAAGAGAATGGTGTGTGTGTGTGTGTGTGTGTAAATGCAACTGTATAAATTGTTGAATATGTTAGAGATCCATCACTGAGGACTGAAAGCAACAATTGTTATCTATTGACAGGTATGGTACTCTCCACTATCATGGTCTTTCCATAGACTCTACAGTTGATGTCTACACGTCCAGACATAAAAGGATGTTTTACTGAAAGCCACCGAACATTCAGTTGCAAATGTAAGACAGAATCTATGATCTATTTTCTTTTATCCAGATCATCAAAGTAACTGTGTGTGTGTGTGTGTGTGTGTGTGTGTGTGAGTGTGTCTGTGTGCACTTATGTGTGTGGGCGTATGTGTGTATGTATTGAGTGTATTGTTGAATTCTCAACAAGCACCCTTTTCATTCTTAACATTAGTGCTAGACTCAAATGCAGGTAAAATTTAAATAAGAAGAGGACAAACAAAACTGTCAATGATGAAGACATAGCCCTGTAGGACAAGTCTCACTGTGAATCAGTGGATAATGTGTGTGCACGCAAACACACACACACAGAAATATAAATCTCATCCATCTTGACACACCAGGAGGGCTGGAGATGTTTGTGTTTCTTTTTGTTTGTGTTTGTGTGTGTGTGTGTGTGTGTGTGTGTGTGTGTGTGTGTGCGCGCATCTGTGTGTCTGAGAAAGACAGAGGCCCCTATCATGCACCTGGCACAAAGGTGGCACAAAGCGCGATGCAAAGCTTATTCTTATTTTACACCCAGTCAGTGGCAGATTTTGTGCCACTTTTATTAAACCCACACTTGCTAATCACCACACCTTGTGCCCAGGGGTGTGGTAATTAGCAAGGTGTGGTCTGGCGCATGATCCAAAAATTACACAAATCTTGCATCCTCTAAAAATCATACGCCACTGACTAAGAAAAACTCTTTGTCTATAGCGAAAGGCACATATAAGCACAACTAAAGATGCACTATCACGAGATCTCCTCTGCGGGATATATATCCTTATGATTTTTATTCAGTTATTCAAACATTATTGGGGTAAGTGTTGCTTTTTTCAGGCTATGTTTTTGATGGTAACTCCTTATCAGTCAATAGTGAAAGTAATTAACTGTGTAGAACTGTTTTTTCATTGACTATGAAACCACGGTGAAGTTAGTTAGTTTCACTTTGCCTATGAGTTCAAATAATAGATGAGTGCAGATGTATGTAGGCTATACTCTGCTAGTCACAAACAGGTTTTAGTAAAGCATAGTTTAGTGGAATACCTGTTCTAGAGTGCGGATCGGGCCGCAAATTTCTGTCCGAACCCGGCCCGCGTCCGACAGAGTTGCATCCGAACCCGACCCGAACCCGACAGGCATTTTCATTTTTATGTCTGAACCCGACCCGAGCCCGACGCAGATGATGCCTCAGTTATTCCCATGCTAGTAATTAAACGTTCACGTTTGTGGATAGCCTGTCTTTTTAGCCCATTAAACGGAACACACAACAAATTGTCTACAGAATCAGATGAGCGTGCATGCACGCAGGTCACACACAGCGCACATTAACACAAGAGGCCCAAGCAAGCATAGCCTATTGAAATAGAATTCGCGGTCTTACCATTGACGAAAAGTCTTAAAATGAACTGCAACAGTCGTTGAAACTACAGTGCCTCTGTCACTGATCCATATGCAGCATCGACGTTAATTGGGGCAACTCGAGGAAATCCTCATCCAGTTGAACGAGACGACGTACCGGTAGCCTATGTCTTTACCACAGTATGCAACGCAAATAATCTTAAAATCTCCTGATAGGCTAACAACTTTTTTTAACGTCACCCAAGACTGTGCTTATATGCCTATGTGCGAAATGTGCATAACCATTTGTTTATGTATCGTGACAACGCGTGTGCATTTCAGGCGGCATGTCTGAAATGCGTTGTCACGATAAACAAATCTTGCACACAGGAAGAAAGCTATTAGGTCTTTTTTACATTTTACTTTATTCTCAAAAAACAAACGTTTGCATCATGTAAAGCAGACCTGTTAGTTACCCAACATAATAAGGAATTTTAAATGTAAAGCTTTCAATGCATATCGCCCCCATGTGTTCGAACCCGAACCGAACCCGACTACAATTTCTAAATATTTGTCCGAACCCGACCTGACCCGTCGGGACCCTCGGGTCGGGTAGCCACACTCTAACCTGTTCCATATGGTCTCGCGTGCAAGCAGATTCCATCAAATGCGCCGCTGACTATAAAAATACTGATGCGCTGTTTGAAGTTGCGCTGCTTGCTGTTAAAGGAATTATCGGGAGTAAAATGCACTTTAGATCAATTTACGGATGATTGGGAGTACATACGTTGAGTTGACATCAAAATCATGTCATTCGGATGTGTTTTGAGAAAGTTCGATTTTACCGTTTTTAGTCAAAACTCGTTAGCCTGTTAGTGACCAGGGCATGTCATTTCGCCGCTACAAAACGCTATTTTTATACCTCTTCTACAGTTCCAAACAACATTACACTTACGTGGTAGTGAGTAGAGGGACCCTAAAGCCAAACTGAAGTATCCCGAGGTCTTTATGTGGTCGTATAGAGAGTCCAGAATGAATTTCATCAAGCCAGTACCTTTCCGGAAATGTTGCTGCTGCAGCTGGCATCTTTAGAGGAAAGTCCGTGAGGGTGGGAGTAACACGCCTGGAAATTCACAATTTCGTCGCCGTTTTTTTTTTTTTTTTTTTAAAAACATAGTCCAGTATTTCTTTTGAAATTGAAATGAAGTTGAATGCAACAGCAAACCCTAGCTTACTAACAGGTTGTAATTTTGAAGTGTCACGTGACGTGATGTTGTGCAACGACGTGATGCAATCGACTCCTACAGACTTTCCCCTAAAGATGCTAGCTGCAGCAGCAACATTTCCGGAAAGGTACTGGCTTGGAAATAGGATAGGACTTATACACTTATTAAAAGGGTTTTATATCAAACTCCTCGTTCAGTCCAAATGGAGCCATGGTATTGAGGGCATGTATATAATATGTTTCACGCTGTAAAAGCAGTCGTTCAAGGTCACCACCCCTAGGTGGCCGTTCCACTTTTTCAATGCCCATATAGCGAAGGGTGCTGATATTGTGCCCAGCTTCTTTAAAATGTGCCGCTACAGGGTTACACTAATGCATGTGCGCAAAGCTCTACATGTCTTCCCAACATAAGCAAGACCACAAGGGCATTTGATCAAATATACAACAAACGTGGTGTTGCAGGTTATGGCCCCACGGACCTTAATGGTTTTACCACTGTGAGGGTGTGTGTATGTCTTACATCTGGTGGTGTAGCTGCACTGTGCGCAACTACCACATCTGTAGTTACCATCTGGAATGTTTATTGTACCAGTGCGTTTGTCCCCAGGTGTATATGATCTCACTGCCTGATCCCTTATGTTGCGAGGGCTTCTGAAAACCAGCTTAGGTGGCTCCTTGAAGACATTTCCCAGTCTTGGATCAGATTCGACTATGTGCCAATGCTTACGGATAATTTTCCTAAGATCAGACCCGATTGTTAAGTATTTGGTTACACAGAAGGGGGAGTTAGTGTTTTTGCTTCTAGCTTTAGGATGTAAAGCCTCATCCTGAGAGATGGCGCTGAACCGGTCAACAGCAGCTTCAACCCATTCCTGTTTATACAGATTCCTGTATAAATCTGTCTGTAGAGTTTTTCCTTGTTTGATGACCATAACATCCAGAAAGCTGATTTTGTCTGGACTGAATTCTAAAGTGAAATTAAGGTGTTCACTGACCGAGTTCAGATACTGGTGAAATTGTTTCAGAGCCTCTATCGTGCCTGTCCAGATGAAAAAAAATGTCATCAATAAAGCGTTGGTACAGAAGAATATTCGTGAAATATGTATTTACTTTTGGATTAAGGACAAAATTATTCTCAAACAAACCCATGTATAGATTGGCATAATTGGGAGCCATTGTACTGCCCATAGCAGTACCCTTTGTTTGTAAAAAGTAGTCCTTCTTAAAAAGAAAGTAATTGTTGGTACAATCCTGGTCAGGTCAGTGACACATTCAACACTAGGTGTACTAGCAGGAGACTTTTGACTCGGAAAAAAAATCCACTGCTTCTAAACCGCCATTGTGTGGGATATTGGTGTAAAGACTGGAAACGTCCAATGTAGCAAAAAAGAACTCTGCACTGGGTAAATCTACAGTCTTAAGTTTACCAATGAAGTCAATTGAATCCCTAGTATAAGAGGGAAGTGAAGTTACCCATGGTTTTAAGCAGTAGTCAACAAAAGTGGAGATATTGGAGGTTAAAGAACCTATGCTACTAACTATGGGTCTACCCACTAGGGGGATTGTTTGAGATTTGTGAATCTTCGGAAGTGTATAGATCACAGGAGTGATGGGGAAATCGTTTTTCATAAACTCATATTCTGATTTATTGATTTCACCCCTCTCAAACCAGCTTTTCAATTTCTCTTGACCACAGTCTTAAACTGAGCTGTGGGGTCAGATGGGAGCTGTGGGGTCAGATGGGAGCTTGGTATAAAAGTTACTATCACCCAATTGTCTGTAAATCTCCGATTCACAGTCTGAAACATTCTGAACAACAATGGCCCCACCTTTATCTGCCGGACGTACTACTATGGTGTGATCATTACGTAGATCAGTAATAGCCTCTCTCTCCAATTTAGGTAGGTTATTATAAAACCTTTTTGTTTTTAAGAACAAAGCGTACATCTTGGTCAACCAAACGGCAGTATGTGTCCAAGGACGCATTTCTATTCTTGGGGGGGATGTAGGTAGAATTTTTCCTAAATGGGGAGGCAGATTTAGAAGCGTCAAATCCTAGTCAAATCCTCATTCAAATTCACATTCACAACTTCAATGTTATCAATGTTGGACTCATTACGTGGTACTTGTGGAGTAGTTGCTCCACTGGAATGGAATAATTCCTTTAGTCTCAATGATCTAAAGAATTTTTGGAAGTCTATAATCGTATCAAAGTCATTAGTCGAAGTCGTTGGGGCAAACGATAGTCCTTTGCTGAGGGCAAAGATACAGGGCTCGGACAGGGGTTTTGAAGAAAAGTTCATTACCGTTGTTGTTTGTTCCTGTTGTTGTACCCTCGTCCCTCTGCTTATACCTCTCCTGCACTTTTTGGGGCGCGTTGTGGATTCCGTCCTCACTCGGGATTCCCTCGGCCTCGATGTGCGCCCCGACGTGCGCTTCCATGTTGGTGACGTCGTATACAGGAAACCCACTGATAGGAATACTATATTACGTGGGGATAGTTTCTATCCCACTCATCTCATTAAAAGTCTCCCCATCAGTCAATTCCATCGGGTCAGGAGAATCTGCAGTTCTGAGACCAGTTACAAAAAACAAGCTACTGACCTAGCTGACAGATTCATAGAGAGGGGTTAAAAACAGGAATGGGTTAAAGCTGCTGTTGACCGTTCAGCCATCTCTCTCAGGATGAGGCTTTACATCCTAAAGCTAGAAGCAAAAACACTAACTCCCCCTTCTGTGTAACCAAAAACTCACCAATCGGGTCTGAGCTTAGGAAAATTATCCGTAAGCATTGGCACATAGTCGAATCTGACCCAAGACTGGGAAATGTCTTCAAGGAGCCACCTAAGCTGGTTTTCAGACGCCCTCCCAACATAAGGGATCAGGTAGTGAGATCATATACACCTGGGGACAAACGCACTGGTACAATAAACATTCCAGACGGTAACTACAGATGTGGTAGTTGCGCGCAGTGCAGCTACACCACCAGATGTAAGACATACACACACCCTCACAGTGGTAAAACCATTAAGGTCCGTGGGGCCATAACCTGCAACACCACGTTTGTTGTATATTTGTTTAAATGCCCTTGTGGTCTTGCTTATGTTGGGAAGACATGTAGAGCTTTGCGCACACGCATTAGTGAACACCGGAGTAATATCAGGTGTGGGGATGTGAGGAACCCTGTAGCGGCACATTTTAAAGAAGCTGGACCCTTCGCACCCTTCGCTATATGGACATTGAAAAAGTGGAACGGCCACCTAGGGGTGGTGACCTTGAACGACTGCTTTTACAGCGTGAAACATATTATATACATGCCCTCAATACCATGGCTCCATTTGGACTGAACGAGGAGTTTGATATAAAACCCTTTTAATAAGTGTTTTTCAAAATGTTCTAAAAAAAATCTATCATTTGTTTCTTTACAGTGTGTGAGATTGACCATACTGCACACTTACTCTTCTTTCGTCTGACACAAGACATTGGAGACTTGGAAATATCAACTTTT
This sequence comes from Alosa alosa, assembly GCF_017589495.1. NCBI lineage: Eukaryota > Metazoa > Chordata > Actinopteri > Clupeiformes > Clupeidae > Alosa > Alosa alosa. Next base: position 31,158,407 of record NC_063189.1, on the reverse strand, counting down.
CCCTTTTTTTTCTTATGTTCCCTTTTTTCTCTTTTTTTCTTGTAATGTGTGGCACTTGTACAGATGTGAGGGATTGGGTGTGTTTTTCAGTCTGATGTATAATGACCTATACAAAGGATTGAATTGATGCAACTGTAACACTTGGTGGGCTGATGTAGGCCATATAGGCCATTTGCTTACAATTGTCTGATGCATTAATGGATATCTCCACCCACCCGCTTATCTTCTTGATACCTGATGAGGACCTCTGGTCGAAACGTTGTACTAATAAACCACTCTGGGAGCTTATAGAAACAGTGTGCGGGTATCTTTTTATTTTTCAATTGTCGGCTAAGCCTTGTACCCAGCACCTGGTTAAATTTGGAGATGTGCGTGCACTCCACTCTTTGAGCCCTTGAATGATCATCAGCATCTGAACACTAAATATTAATGAGACTGAACCGCTAGCACTGTGGCTCCAAGACAATCCAGGTGAAGTGATTATTGAAGCCAAAGACGCATATTCACAGTTCCCCCTCCTTGGTTCTCCTCCTTCTCCTTCTCCGCATAGGTGGGGAAAGATATCCAGTCATGTATTTTTAAAATGGTCATTAACATAGCTTCCTTCTTCCCGTTTAACTAGGCAGACATAACAGCAGGGAGATGGCGGGATTCTGCCTCATCACTGGAGATCACAGAAGTATTCATCTTCAAAGGAGCACAAACACATGCAGAATTATGATGATAAATGGGCCAGAACCTCCTTACCACTCAGAAAGACAGCTGTACCAAAAAAACACACAAAACAAACACAAGATCCACAAAAATTCTTGAATATATAGGCCATGAATGTAGGATAATTTAGTCACATGAAAGAGTCTCATATTAACATGAATGAATACACAATGAACGTTATTATACAGTGCACTCAGAATATTGTCAGACCCTTTTAAATGTTCTTTATTGAGTTATAATTCAGACTAATTTTCCAATGGATTTAAGTAATTGTTTTCTCACCAATCTACACAGTACTCCAACGGCAAAGCAAATACAGTTTTTGGAATGTTTTGTTTACCAATACCAATAATATTCCAACTACATGCATAATCAAACCTTTGGTCATGACAAGAACTGCACATTTTGACCATTCGAATGACAAATTCGGATTGTTAAAGGAACCGTATGTAAGAAATGTATTTCAATTAATCATAATATGGCCCTGATTTGTCACTAGACATTAAGAAATCATGTTCATTTCAAATACTTATATCACTGACAACAATAGTCCGGCCAGGATATTGTCATTTAAAAAGTGAAGTTGCAGCCCCTTATCTGATGTTGATGTTGTCATGTTGTGTTTTGGCCTGATGCGCCACCCTCCACCTATCTACTAATCACAAAGTCAGTAGTGTTTCGGCATCCGGGTAGCCAGCTCTGCCAGTCAGGGGGGAGGGGGAGGGGATACACCGCTCTACAGTAATTTGAAATTGATTGCAGTACCAGTTTTGTCCACAATCTTACATACGGTTCCTTTAATACTTAAATCTAATTTGATTTCTTAAACAAGGGTGGATTAAACTGTCAATCTGCATTAGGTATAATGTAACTAAGGTTGATGGAAGCACGCTCATTCACATACATGTCCATTTGATGCAATTTCATTACATGTTCCTTTGAGTAAACGTTCCCCTGACAACCTCATGTTTGTTTCCAGTTCCATAGTTCCCGCTCCTTGATGAGTACAATGTCAATGCATAACACTGCAAATTGATATGCATGCAGATATCCATTTTCCTTTTGTCAATATTTCAGAAATGAGCTTACAATCTGTGAATAAGCTGAATGAAAAGGCATGCAGTCACTTATAGATTGAACTTGATGTTCACAGTTCAGAGCTCATGTCAAGGTGAAACCCAACCCATGAGATTGAAATAATTGTCCATAGACATACTTGATGATTGTGTCAAGACATAGATCTGGGTAATAAAATTGAATTGGTATAACATTATCATATGATATCATATCAGATAAGGGCCAGGCATGAAGGGCCTTGGTCAAACAGGTCACCAAGAGCCCAAAAGTCACACTGAATGACATCCCCTGCCAAGAATGGAGAACTGTGTGCAGCAATCAGCTCCCCACCAAACATGCTTTCAATGTAGACTGGCCAGATGTTGGTCATTCCTCACTTAATCGCATATATCCACCCATTGTAAGTTGGCCAAAAAGTTCCTCATCGACTCAGAATATGAGAGGCACAATCCTCTGGTCTAATATGAACAATCGAACGTTACCACTTCCTTTAGCGAACATCCACGGAACGTTCCCTGAACCAAATATTTTTGCTGGGTAACTCTATTTCTGTATATGTGTTTTTGAACATTCAAGAAAAGCTGTTATTTGATGCTGTTTGGTGCAGCATTGATTAATAGTAATTTTAAGATATTTGGCTGTTGGGACATAGTGGAACTGATGTGAACCTGTGAGGTTAAACAAAAGAGTGTCTTTAGAATATTACAATAACATGGAGTTTAGAGGCCCTATCTGGCGGTCAGAAATGGATGGTCAGAGGCTTAAGGGCGTATGACAGTCGGAATTGTCATGTTGACACCTTGGATCGCAACTTCAGAGTTCAGAATACAGCACATTCTTATCAATTAGTTGAAGTAGCTAATCTAATTTGTGAAATCAATGTCTGACGCTGCAAATGGCACTGGTAAATTGGCAAATTGTCTTTTGGCCATCCATGAATTGATTTGAGGAAACAGTGATACAAAATCAGTCACTGAGCTGACTTTTTTACTGAATAATAACAAATAATGCATATTCAGGTATATACCTTTCTGGATAACGCTCCATAATAAGGTGCCATAATAAATAGCAAACTAGTAATTACCTAACCATTTTGTTAATTGTTACTAAAATATCTATTTGGCACAAGTTAATAGTTTTTCATCATTAATTAAATATTAGTTGTTTGCTTAAAATCTGTATGTTAATGTTTTAATAAATCTATTAACAAATATTGTATTAATATTTGTTAATTGTTAACTAAATGCCTTTTTGGCACTAATTAACAGTTATTTCTTACATCATTTAAATGATAAATGTTTATTTACAAACTATATACTAATATAAAAGTTAATGACATATTATTATTTATCTAGCTTTTCTGGTTAGCTTTGTGGAGAATTTATGAAATTTTTGGTTTATGGCTTTATTATCTTGTGGGGTGTATAAGGCACCCTACCGCCAGTGGTTGGTTGTGTGAGAGTTTGCACACCACTTCCACGAGTTTTCTTCCACTTCATCCTTATTGGATACCTTTGTGGTTGGCTGTCCTGTAATTGGTGACCCTCTGTCTAGTATTTGAAAGTAGTGTACTCTTTGCCTTTGGAAGTACTATTTGGTTGCTGCTTGAATTTGATGAAATTCAGGGGAGGGGGTGCTTTACTGAGCTTTATTGAGATTGGTGTTTTGGAGCCCTCTTTGGAGAAACGGTATACTGCAGCTCTGCTGCGTTTTGTCCTTGTATTATTGCCATAGCTGATCAGAAGCGATATGCTTTGCATTGGGTAGGTTGACTGTATAAAGCACTCTCCAGTTTGTTTTAATTTTGTAACTGTAAAATGTTGTTTAAGTTGAAAACTTCGATATACCATCTGTATTATATTACTTTACATGTATTGTTAGGATTTGGGTGCAATTCTAGCAACTTAGAGAATGTTTATTAATGTTTTCATTATGACCACGAGTTCATACACACGAGTCTAACGTGACTACATGTAGCTGTAAACTCCGCTAGCAACTTTCCATGCATTCAGTGTAGTTAAGCTTAGTGCTCATGGACAGTGCAATTCAGTCTAGCAGTTTATGCATTACCTCCGTATGGTCTACGTCTGTGACTGTTTAGTGAGTCTCACAATATTAATAAACTCGTTCTGTGCACCTGAACATTCCATGTCGCACATCTCCCTTGCTAGTAGGGCTGACAGTGATGGTATAGGAATCATGCATGTAATATAGCCCATTCAACTATTTATTTTGCTTGTGCAGATGCTGTTTTATGTATGCCAGTGCCTGAAGGCATGGCATCCTTTTCCTAAAGGAATAAATGTGATAAGCCAGTTTTGGTCTCAGTCCCTTCACCGTCTGACTAATAGTTATATTACTAATATATTAATAAAGCTTAACCAACTTTATTATAAGGGTCCCCTATACTGATAGTTATATATTACTAATATATTAATTAAGCTTAACCAACTTTATTATAAGGGGCCCCACACTGATAGCTATATACTACTAATATATTAATTAAGCTTAACCAACTTTATTATAAGGGTCCCCCATACTGATATATATATATTACTAATATATTAATTAAGCTCAACCAACTTTATTATAAGGGGCCCCACGCTTGTAGCTATATACTACTAATATATTAATTAAGCTTAACCAACTTTATTGCAAGCGCTTCGTGCACCGACAAGAGTGGCGGCATGTCAAGGTAGCTCCGTCATTAACTTTTCTATTAACATATAGTTTGTAAATAAACATTTAACATTTAAATGATGTAAGAAATAACTGTTAATTAGTGCCAAAAAGACATTTAGTTAACTATTAACACATATTAGTACAATATTAGTTAATAGATTTGCTAAAACATTAACATACAAATTTTATGCAAACAACAAATATTTAATTGATGATGAAACAACTATTTACTTGTGCCAAATAGATATGTTACTAACAATTAACAAATATTAACAAAGGGTTAGGTAATTACTAGTTTGCTATTTATTATGGCACCTTATTATGGAGTGTTACCATCTGTCTATCTATCTATCTATCTATCTATCTATCTATTCAGGTGCATCCCTAGTATACACACAAGTACATACATTATGAAGCACTTTGATGATGGAGAATATTTTGGGTTCCAAGAGAAATGCCTCCCCCAATTAACTCAACTAACATAGTCAGTATCCAAGAAGCAGTCCTCTGTCTCCACCATACAGTGCAGAATATTCCCAGTGTGTGCAGCAGCAGCAATATATTTGTATCAGCTTTCTTCCCTAATCAGCAGCATATTTTGGGAGTAGCATAGTATTTGCTGGTAAGAATATGCTACCAAGTGACTATGGACACACACACACACACACACACACACACTCACACACACACACATACCATATTCCCTTATATGAGTCTCCAAATGAGTTCCAAATTAATGTGGTGCAATACACAACCCTGACATTTGGTATAACTATTCTGTGAAGGAGCTGGCAGGAGCATTTCTTCTTATTAGCTTGCACAGAACTATGTATTACTTGCAGGCTTGTAATAGAAGGCACACTGTATGAATCTGCCATACCCTTCTTCTACTAATGGGCCAAGCCAGAAATGTGTGAAAAACGATTATTGCAAGGGTGTGCATGTGAACACATGTGTATTTCTGCAAGTGTGTGAGCATGAGAATGCTTGTTGGAGGTGGAACTGCCTGAGTCAGACTCCTATTGTGCTTTTTAATAGGTCATGGCTCCATGCAGAGGGCTGTAGAAATAGATATGGCTTCATATTAAAGAATTTCATGTATTAGAGATTTGGCCAGCTAATCCTTGGAATGGAGACAGCCAATATGAATCATGTCTTTTCAAAACTAGGACTCTCTTCTTGCCTTAGTAATGTTCAAAGCTTGGGGAAATAAAACATTACTCCAAGGAAATAGCTAATGCAGGAATCCAGCAAACTATTAATCTCTTTCTTCTGCCTCACTATATATATATATTTTCCCCACTGCTTTCTCACTTTATTACACACCCCTTTCCCCTCCATTCCTCACTCGTTCCCTCCCTCTCCGCTGAAGCACTTTCACACATTCTCATGCCTTCCTTTTTCCCTCTTTTTTCTACTTCTCTTCACCTTTTTTATCATGCTTACTTTTCCTCACACACTTATACATATGCACAATCACATACAGGAGTACAAGCATGCAAACACACACACACACACACACACCAAGGACTCTTTCATTTTTTTTTTGACAGTCTCAAGCTTCTATCCCCCTCTGAATTTTACCAATTCTTTCTTTCTAGTCATGCCCCCTGATGCACCATCCCTCCATGCGTCTGTCCTCTGCTTTTTGCTCAGCCTCTCTCTCTCTCTGTCTCTCTCTCTCTCTCTCTCTCTATCTATCTTTCTCTCTCTCTCTTTCTCTCTTTTCTCTCTCTCTCTCTCTCTCTCTCTCTATCTCTCTCTCTCTCCCTCCCTTCCTAACCCAGATGTCAGTGCCACTCTGCAGTGTAGTGTAACCCTGTGACGTGTGCAATGCTTTGCTTTCTCTGCAGCAGTCTCCCTTCTCACACCCTCCCTCCCTCTCTCTCTATCTCTCTCTCTTTCTCTCCCTCTCTCTCACTCTGTTTCCTGCACCCTCTCTCTCTTGCACACACTCTCCACTCACAGAAGCATGCACGCACACACACACAAACACACAGCCGCAGTGGTTCACAGCTCAGTGAATCTGGGGCTCTTTCATGGACACCGTCTTTTGCTGCAGTGGGTATGTCTCCCCTCCTCCTCTCCAGCCCTCAGCGGTTCTCCTCCCCTCCATCACCTCCTCTTCAGCCCTCCCCTCCTTCCTCTCCAGGTTCCTCCTCCTCCCCTCCATCACCTCTCCAGCCCTCTATGTTCGGTCCTCCCTCCCCTCCTCCCCTCCATCACCTCCTCCTCACTAACCCCTTTCCTCCTCTCTGCGAATATATCTCGTCTGCTCCCCCAAAGTGAAACCTTCCACTTCTTTTTTGTGACCGACTGTATGTCTCCATACAGACTCTTTAAGCACGCATTACATTACTTATTCAGTGGCTGCTAACCTAAACGCATGCACACATACACACACACACACACACACACACACACACACACACACACACACACACTGATGAGACTCAAACTGGCATACATGCTCTTATGTGCACGCAGGCTCAATAAATCTCTTGTTGTCTCTCATACACACTCCCTTGCATGTCTAAGCATATGTGTGCACACATACAACCCCACAGACACACACAGATATACATGCACACACACCGACACACACCGTCACACACACACACCGACACACACACACACACACACACACACACACACACACACACACACACATACACACACACACACATACATGTACATGTGCACACACACACACACACTCATATGCACTGTAGATCACACAGTACTCCTGAGTAGTTTACACCACTTCGTTTTTATATATATCATCCAGTTAGGCAGCCAGAGATGTGCCTGGGGCAATTTCACTGAGGGTACAACAACATTAACCCTGAAAGGATCACTGACTGTGACAGACTGGTTCTCCACAGAGAATGACGTGTATGTTCAAGTTTGTGTGTGTGTGTGTGTGTGTGTGTGTGTGTGTGTGTGTGTGTGTGTGTGCGTGCGTGTGTGTGTGTGTGTGTGTGTGTGTGTGTAATTAAATCATGCTTGGCAGAGTTTTTCATTTGCAACCCACTTGTGGTATACTGCTGACTTAAAATGCACATTTCCATTGGCTTAGAGATCAGAGTGCATTCTCACTGATTCATTTACTGGTCAGAAAGATTTGTTTACTCCTGCTGCAGGTCAAATCTTCAATGACCCCATTCTTCTATATAACAAAAAAATAAACTTCCATTGTAAATAAAAAATACTGAAAATTACCCACCACAATAAACCCAAGTCAATGAACATATTTTCTTTTTTTGCCTTTAACCTATCACCAATACAATAGTGTTCATTTTTGTAACCATGGACAGTGGACACTTTGGTGCACAATACACCAAATATTGTGTGATGCTTCTTCTAGCTAAACATCAACAATTAAGAGAGATGCTATTGTCAGTGACTATCATTCCTGGTTAGAATCATGAATTGGATAAATCCATAACCATTAAGCGCCAAAGTCTGAAGCTGTCACAAAAGTCCAACACCCTTACCATTATTTCAAAACTGGTCTCTGATTTAATTTGATTCTAGTTTATTTGGTATTTCCTATTCACAACACTGCTGGTGAAATGTCTTGCCTATACATTATTTTATGTTGATTTATGTCTATGGAGATTCAGTTATGCATCCAGGTAATTGTAGTTTCAACAAAGGTTTAATTTTAAAACACTGGATTACATTAAAACAAGAAAAACAACACATTACAAGACATTTCAGTGTTCATCCAAACACCTTCATCAGTTGTTTAGTGTGCACAGGAAGTAACTCTGGCTGTTGATTTATTTTCTTTCTTTTTTTCTTTCTGGGCACTGGTTTGTTTAGGAGGATTACGAACATGTTACATATCCACATCTCAATACCTCTTCACTGAGGTACCTCAGGTTTGGCCCACCTCTTCTATATACCATCTTCTTAGTCTCTCCTCACACAGTACACCTTACTACTGTACTTCAGCTATCAACTGTACTTTACCATATTGTGCAATATCTTCTGATCATGTTCTAGGACATCAGACCTGGCCCACATCAGAAAAATATAGTGAGCATTTCCCCCCAAGTGGTAGTGGTGACCCCTATCTACAGTATCTACTGTATCACTCCTTGGCCCTCAGGGGCTCAATGACCTGGCTCACTCCAGCTGATCAGGACAACTCTCAGTAACTTCAAACAGTAGGCCTATCTCACGACTCATCTCTTCTGAGATCATCTTTCTTTTTGACATTGACATTTGAGGTAAAACACAAACAAATAACATCCAAGTTATCCTCGTTTTTGCTATTTTTGGTGCTGTAATCTTATGTATTGTCCAATCTACTAATTAAATATTCATACCACATAGCCAAAACTTTTATTATCCCCAAAACTAAAGAGTCTTAATCTAACTTACTGTCATTTCATTTGATTTTATATATTGCCTCTTTTTCTTCAAAAGGTAATTCCTGTTGAATTATATGGAAGCACAAGTTTTCCACCCACAGTTTAAGTCACTGCTTTAACATGCATGTGTCTGTGTGTGTGTGTGTGTGTGTGTGTGTGTGTGTGTGTGTGTGTGTGTGTGTGTATGTTTGTCTGTGCGCCTGTGCATTTGTCCTGGTTGTGCTTGGGGATGGTACATTGTTTTCTTCACCTCGTCACATTTCTCCCCGTCACTTCTGATGAATGACGGTGCTGACTGATAACTGTCACACTCCACATTTCACCGCTCTCCGATAAACCCACGCAGCCCCAGCGATCCGCCTCCTCTCAGCAAGGGCAGCCATTAAGTCTGCTGATGGACGTCCAGCTCCCTTGGAGGCGACGAAGAAGCCCACCCTCCATCAAGCCTGGAAGGGTGGCACGGAGAGGCCCCTTCCTCCCAGATAAATCTGCTGGATCGCGATGTGTGTGAGATTTAATTTGCCCCGCAGCCAGGATGAATCACTGGACAGCCCCTCCGCCCTCTTCATCTCCTCCTCCTCCTCCTCCTCCTCCTCCCCCTGTTCTCTCCGCTTTTTTCAAGTGTTTTTCATCTCTCTCGCCTCTCCACCCACTTTACAGAAGCTGACAGTCTGGATGCTCAAGGTGATGGATTTAAATAGCTCTGCCTGTGCCCCACCACCCCCCACCTCCTCTTCTAACAGCTTCTGCTTCTTCTTCTTTATCTCCCTCCTTTTCTCTTCCTTTGTCTCAATCTGTCTTTCTGTCCCTCTTGTGTGCACTGTTTTACCTCCTCTCTCTCTCTCTCTCTTTCTCTCTCTCTCTCTTCTCTCTCTCTCTCTCTGTCTGTCTATCTCTGTCACATATTCCTGAAATCCTCACAGATGGTGTATTAGGGGGACAACAAGATAGCAGCAGACACATTTTAATACACTGAGAGTGGAACAGAGAAAATGAGAGAGAGAGAGAAAGAAAAGAGAGAGAGAGAATCCCACTCACAAACACCAAGACATGTCTGCAGTCCTTCATTTCCATATAAAGTAAATGCAAACATGATTAGCTTTGACAAAAATATATGAATGATTTATTGTAACACAATTCCCCTGATACCGTTAAAATAAAAAGGCCTGACGGTTGTTTTTTCTCTTCAATCAGTGATAATGATTCTCACTGCTCTAACCCTAACTATGAGTCGTGTGCAAAACAAGTATGTACTTCCTTATAAACCACCTTATTTAGACACCAGGTTGCCATGGAACCTGAGATTGTTGATTAATTGAAATTCACAGAAAAGTGTGATAATGAAACGGTTCACTCTGTGGGTCTTGTGAGTTTAAATTAGGATTTCAACACCAACACACATCATGGAAAAGGAATTAACTGAAAATGAACCAGACAAAAATGGGCAGACAAACCATGGTGTTAACCAGGGTAGTCTAGGGTCACATAAGGCCATCATGATGTCAGGAAAGTTGGAAGGAGAATTTTAAAAATGTATTGTTAATGTATTTCCTATACTAGATATCTCCCAGATTGTTAAGAGCTGGAGAAGAAATCTGACACTAAGGCGAGGATCACTTTAGCCAGCGGCAGCAGCAAACGTAACACAACGCTCAGACCATAATAAGTTTTATCTCGTTCCTAAGCAACACAAACGGTTTGTCAATTGAATACACTCGCGTTGCGCTTTGAAAGTTGAACCAAGTTCAACGCTCAGCTTGTTCAACGCTAGCGTTACGCCAGCGTTGCCACCGTTCCGCTGCCGAACCATAGAGAATAAGTATGCAACAATAATGTACACTTAGTCAGGAATAAACATGGGTAATCAAGTTTCAGCATTGACAGACAGTGTAGTTATCAGGAAAGAGTTGTAGACATAAGGTTTGCAAATATGCAGGCAGATTTGTAAACTTTAACTTGTCCTGGTGATAGTAGGCTGAACAAGGGGCAATTAAGTTAAAGGTTAAAAGTTGTATTTTGTACATGTACAAAAGTTGTACATTCAACACAACAGGAAATGGCATCCTCCGCGGCTAGCCTGCTGACTGTGAAAATGAACATAGGAAATGTGGGCCTATTACTAGCGCATGTAATGAAGAACAGCAACCATAACATTATTTTGCTGACGCATTTTTAATTGTTCCACAATGGCAAACAAGGTTTAGAGTTGTGCCACAATTGACCTTTAAGAAGCATTTTGTTTCCCATAGTGTCTGGTGGCTGCCACAAGCAAAACATGAATTCCATTTGCATATTTCTGTAGCCTGCTTCAGTTATATATGTGGTTAACAAGTCAACAATCACCAACTTTCTCCAAGGACTTTGTAAAAACGTCACCCATCTGAGCAGAACTAATCACTGTAGCTTTAATTAACTGCCTGTTCAAGCATGGCTTTAGTTGTGGAATGTCAAGGAATGTCTAGGAATGTCTGGGGTTGTGCTCACATGGTGCCTCGGTAACCTTACGGTACTACCTTTATGTGGTGGAGGAAGGAAGGAGTTTTCAGAGAAAACCTCCACACTTATTGGCTGGCATCAATCATTTGCCCTTGATGATTTACCGTTTGTAGTGAGGTTCTACAACCATCAATTTGTAGGAATTCCATATGATTAAAAAGAAATGTTGAGTCAAATTTATTTATTTGAAGTTTGTATAATGCTAGTAATTTCTCCCTGAACATTTCTGTTAAATGTCCACTACCCATAGGCTTTGGGTTGCACTGCGTTCATAGAACATGCGCTAGAATCAAGAAGAATCTGTGTGAATTTGGAAACACCCACTGTGATCGAACACATATGAAATTAATATCTAAATAGTGGTGGGGAAAGTTTTAAGTAATCAGACAAATATTATGACCCCCCCCACACACACACACACACACACTATAATTGCCTCAATCAGAGAGAATGCTGTGAATGTTATACATAAAAATAAATAATTTCTCTAATTTCATGGATAAATGATATTCCCTTTACCACAACATTCTGCTGAAAAAGACACACATCTTTGATGTCGGGTGGGTGGTCTTATCTTACTGAACAGCACTAAAGGCTGTATGGACAATGTAGGCTTTCCTATACCACCCTGTCTTGTGCCAACAAAGCCACATTGAATGCTAATGAGCGGTGCATGCGGGATGGAGCCTGCAATGCCGTCTTCAGGAGACTCCATAAAGGAAAAGTGGCCTTATGTTCCGTGCCCTGAAGGGATTAAAAGATTTATTTGAGAATTTGCAGTAAAAGAGTGCAACACTGTGTTGTGCAAGTCGATCTAATAAGAATGCAAATACATGTGTTTTCGGGCAAAGAGACCTCATCCTGGACCATATTACGCATGGCCAACTGAGGCAGTTACAAGAGCAATCACAGTGCTAAATGACTCCAGACATAGGGGCATTTATCCCATAGAATGTTCCGAAGCCTCGGCCGGCGCTGGGGCTTCTAGAATGACAACTAACGAGGAAGTATGACACTTGTTGAAGAGATAAATGTCCCATGTTTAAAATCGCGGCCAACTGCCTCGCCTGGATTTTTTAAGAAGGAGAGAAAACCAGGGAGTCAAACAAGTGCAGAGATTTCAAAGAGCTCCCAGATGTTAGATGGCCCAGTAAGACTGCTAGGAAATAGCGCACTTGCAGGCAGTGCTCCTGATTGTGTAATTGGCACGGCTCTGAAATACGCAGTGTAAGCAGCACCTCTTTATTTAACCAAGTATAAACAGAGAATGCCTCTGATTTCCATTTTCTTGATTGGGCCACGCTTGAATAAAGTGAACAATAATAACCTTTCAAAAGACAGTCTGCCAAGTGCCTCAGTTCTGTAAAAAACCCTCAGCCAAGGATCTTATATTTCCACCTATCAGTTTGTTGCTACAGTAGGTTGATTGTTTTGTTGGCAGAATTACATGTACACAAAACCCACTGACCCAATTTCGATGAAACTTGGTTGAAACTTGAATCCAAGATCCAAGGAAAACTCCATGAAACTTTGGAGTCGGTTAGAGGCTATTTGACCTAAATTGTTCGACTTTCTTTGCATTCTTTTTTTTTATTTTTAATGGTCACATGACCATTTATTTTGACATGATTGATATTTTCAGTTCTTCTGCATCTGCAACATCTTTGAGTGGGAATAGGCAAATGGTGATGTAGGGAATGATTGTGCACACTTAAAACAAATGTGTTGTCCCTATTTGGACACAGAGATGTGTTAAAAAAACAACGCAAGTTCACGAATTCGCTTTAAGAGTGTGTAGAAATCAATTTTTCCTGAACCTACCATTAAGCCTGATCAGGGTTGGCTTACTGCACAGGCCGGTAACACACAAAATGTGTTGCAAGGCATAAAACGTCCTCACTTTAGATGAGCTCACAAAATATCATTATCTAACTACTTGTAAATCCTGAGTTAATCATGAATTATAGTATTAGTAAGTGGTTTATAAAATATGTATCCTCACCCTAAGTAATCATTAGTGCATGTGTATGTAACAACTGTTAAATCATGGAAATATTACTTCATCAAAAACATATTATTGCATAATTTATTAACTCATTGAATGCCAAGCTGTTTTTGGAAGCTTTGTCCTAGAGTGCCAGCAATCTAGACCATTGTTGATGATTTTTGTACAGCCACAGCATATTCTGTGTTATAGTTATGAACACATACAATGGCTCGTTTGAAAGGTGAGACTTTAAGTTCTCAGTGGGTGCAAACTTCGATATAACTTCTTTCATGAAATATGAAGTGTTGCCTGTAAAGTTCCAGGAAGTGACCTAGCGAGACTGCCACCTAGTGATAGATCCACGAAAATGGCCTGGTTTTGAGCTGACGTGCATGCGTCACTGATTGACCCAAAGCGGCAACCGAGTTATGATAAAATGTCCAGGTAAAATGTTCAGATTGTGCGTTTTCATGAGTTTTCGATCGTCATATATTTCATTTCCATTCATCACAGAGTTCCCATCACATCACATATAAGGTGTGTTAGAGTGTCTAGTTTCGTAATTAAAAAAAAAAAGCTAAAAACGTAATATTACATTTTTGGCACTCAACGCATGGGAAGGAAAAACGTAATATTACGTTTTTGGCACTCAATGAGTTAAGTATTAACAATAATGTATACAATATTTTAGATATAGGCTTATTTACTATGACCATTTATAACTGTGTGAACAAATGCTTTACTGAATTATGTATAAACAATAAATTACTAATGATGAACAAACCATTAACTAATAAGTAACAAAGGCTTAATAAATTATGAATTGTGTGTAGTTATTATACCGGGCCCAGGCCCAGGGGCCCAAGGGGTCAGGGGCCCTGAAGCCCAAATCATTGCATGGAATCATTGCCTCAATATCAACACATCAGGATGTAGGCTATGATTGAATTAAAGTATTGGCCATCCCCAAAATGCACCAAAATACAGGAAATCGCATCAAACAAATTAAAACATTTCTGGGGGAGGACCCCCAACACACATACTATATGCGACAATTAGTGGGGGACCCTTAATACATCTGGGCCCAGGGGCCCGAAAGTTCATAATCCGTCCATGCCTGCGATGACAATCTTCCATTGGCTTGCATGTATTGCACCTCCTGAGGTACAGTGTGGTATCACAATAGAGTTGGGTAGGTTTGAAGCTTGTTATCTGCAGAGGCGGACAGAGTACACAGCTTCATTACTTGAGTAAAAGTACAGATACCCTTTGCTAAATATGACTCAAGTACAAGTAAAAGTACAACAGTCAGATGTCTACTTAAGTAAATGTACTGAAGTACTTGTTTTTAAAAGTACTTGAGTATCAAGAGTACAAGTACCTACATTTTCTAAATATTGCATTACTACTGCCACAGTGCTTACATTAATGTACAGAATGGTCCTACATGGAGTTATGAAAAATGTTAATGTTAATACCTTGGAGAATGTAAAAGGAATTGAAAGTAAAATCAAGTCATTCTTATCTTTTTACCATGTTGCCAGGGATGGGCAGTATTTCTAATACATGTATTTAAAATACGTATTTTCAATACAAAATACTATTTTGTAATTGAAACACTTGAAGCGAAAACTATCATTAACTTGTTCAGAAAATTGAAATAGTCTGGCGAGGTGGGGCCACAGGTTGGCACATTCCCGGGATGGACCTGCTGCGTCTTCATCCATTGTTTCGTCCATGGTTTCGTCTCTTATCTAAATCTGACCATGGAGTTAACTTTGGCAGAAAGCTGAAGGTGATTGCTGATAGGCTGTCCCAATCAGTGGCGCCTGCACAATCCAATCACGTTTGAGAGGGAAACAACAAACTGAGGGTTTCCGAGATTTTTCTTTTTTCCTTTTCTTTTAGAAGAAGTAACGGGTACTTACGGTTATGGATAGAAATGTAGTGGAGTAAAGAGTACAATATTTGCCTCTCAAATGTACTTGAGTAAAGTCATGAGTACTCCCCAAAAATGATACTCGAGTAAAGTACAGATCCCTAAAAATTGTACTCAAGTACTGTACTCAAGTAAATGTACTCCGTTACTGTCCAGCTCTGGTTATCTGGTCAGTGTGCTACCTTTAGTGAATAACACAGAAGAGCAGGCTTTTCCTGACATCACATCAAAATAGTTTCCAGGTCATTTTGAACCGTTTAAACTAAAAATGTACACATACTTTGGTTAAGGTGATGTTCAGCAATTGTTCAACACCAATTCTAGGTCCTGAATTTGAATCTTAACAGATGGTCTGTTAAGTCTCTGTGGGCAGACTATCCAAGGAAAGTGTTGCCAGATAGTGCTGTGCATGTGGCATCCACTGTTCTGAAGAGTCCAGTCTTGTCTGGGCCTGCGTTGTGACAGTCGGGCTACACTTGATGCACAACTGCAGCCCAACGTTTCGCACAGTGTACGCTGTAACAATTTACCTCCACTATAATCAATAGAAATGGCTACACACCAACATGAAAGAAGCCCTGGCATTCGGAAAAAAAAATAAAAATGGACCAGTCCTGTAAAAACCAAGCCGTGTATGTTGCGCTTTAGCTGCCCTCGTGCCCGGTGTAGTTCCGTCTGCGCTGTGCGGTTTGGGGCCTTCTGTGAGGACTGCATGCTGACAGGAGGGCCATGGCTCCCACTGGTGTCTGGTCACTGCTGCCACATCTCCACCTGCTCATAGATATTTCATGCCGCAGTGGCCCTTCCTCCACTGTGACACAGGATATAGAAGAAGAAATAAAAACTTTAAAATCCCATGTGTTCTGGCAGTTATACAGATCTAGGTCACTCGCTATCCATACTGCTGGGGAGGCGTGCTAGAAGGAGAGGAGGTGTGGGTGGGATGGAGGAAAGGGGCATTGTGAAAGATCTGTCAGGATGAATATTTTCTCAATTATATTTATGGTACATTAACATCTTTTGCAGAGAGAAAAAATACGCATGACGTGATAGTGAGAAAGAGGGTGTGAAAAGGAGAGAGAAACGAAGACCTTTTGAAAGGCAGCGTTAAATAAATAGCATGTCTTTGACCTGCAATCTGCGAAAAACCTTTCACAGTTGTGCCAGCTGTATAGCACATCAAGGCAGTGTGATAGCGAGCTGGGTGAGGGTCTATCTATCTGAACATCTTTCACCATTTCTTCACAGCTTCACTTTACTCCCCAAGGACACAAAAACAATGCCTTCTCTAACACAGCCATATGTATGTTGCCTCAAATGGTCTGACCACAAGCACTACTGTTGTGGCAATTTGACTTATAATACACGCACCAACACAAATCCATCAAAAGCTTTGCAGCTGATTGTAAATTTAGACATATCACTGCCTCAAACCAGCACAAATATTAGCACAATCACTCTCACATAGCCACTGCTAACTAATAGCTCTCAGCCACAGTCAATGGCAATGACATTACTCTGTGACTCACGTGCACAAAGAGAGAGAGAGGGGGGGGGTGCAGCAAGAGGTTAAATACATTTTTGGCATATGTAATAGCAGAGCACGAATGTAGGACTATGAATCAGCCTTTGGCCCTCAGACATGAAACCATGGCACGTCTGATTTATAAAGAAAATCATAAAGGATGCAGTGAAATTGCCAATGCGAGCCATGAATTTACTCATCATGTGTCTTGTGAGGAATTGATCATCCAGTATCTCATTGATCAAAGCAGCCGATGAATGTCCTTTGAAAAGATTTAGGTTGGGTGCACAGTGACAAATTACTCCCATGAATATGGAAATGTTGCCTGTGAAAACAGAAACACACACACATACACAGACAAACATGGAGACACACATGTACAATATAGACACAAACATGGACACATACATATATACACAAACATGGACACACACATACACAAACATGGACACACACACACATATATAAATACATAAACATGGACACACACATACACAAACATGGACACACACATATATACACAAACATGGACACACACACACACAAACATGGACACACACTTATATATACACAAACATGGACACACACATACATACACAAACATGGACACATGCACACATATATACACAAACATGGACACATGCACACATATATACATAAACATGGACACACACATATATACGGTACACAAAATGGGCACATGCACACATATACAGTATACACAAACATGGAAACACACAGACATGGACACATATGTATAGAGACAAACATGGACACACACGCATACACACAAACATCGACACACACATATACACACAAACATGGACACACACATATACACACAAATGTGGACATGCACATACAGTACACACAGGGACGAGCAGGAGGAGGAGTACAGGAGCCTGGTGGAGGACTTTGTGCAGTTGTGCAAACTCAATCACCTTCAACTAAACACTTCAAAGACCAAGGAGATGGTGGTGGATTTCCGAAGGTCTAAGCCCGCTCTGCTACCAGTCTCCATTGATGGGGTCAATGTGGAGGTGGTAAGCACCTACAAGTATCTGGGTCTCCACCTGGACAATAAACTGGACTGGTCAGCCAACACTGATGCACTCTACAAGAAAGGACAGAGCAGGCTGTACTTCCTGAGGAGGCTGCGGTCCTTCAATGTGTGCAGCAAGCTCCTCAGGATGTTCTATCAGTCTGTTGTGGCCAGCGCCCTCTTCTATGCAGTGGTATGCTGGGGAGGAAGCACAAAGAAGAAGGATGCTGGGCGACTTGACAGGCTGGTAAGGAAGGCTGGCTCTGTAGTGGGAGCTGAACTGGAGTGCATCACTTCAATATCTGACAAAAGGACCCTAAACAAACTGATCAACATCTTGGACAATGAATGTCATCCGCTCTACAGCACTATCAAAAACCAAAAGAGCTTGATCAGCTGGAGACTTCGCTCACTGCCATGCACAACTGAAAGGCTGAGGAAGTCATTTGTTCCTAGGGCCATTGAACTGTTCAATGCCTCACTAAAGGGTAGAGGAGAGATAGACTTCTCGCTTAGTCTGTCTGCCTCTCCACCCTCTCCATGTCCATGTTTTTTGAGTACTGACTGCCCACTACTGCTTACTACTGTTTTACTACTGTTTTACTATTGTACACAGCCTAATGTTTTCACTACTGTTTTACTGCTACACTGTTTTTCATGCTATACTAGCACACATGATCAATGGCTGCGGTCAGGCTTCTGATACAATACTGAATGAATGAATGGCTATAACCCTATTACCTCAACCTGTTCTTGCACTGAAATAGTTTTTTATTTTACCTTGTCTACATTACACTGGTTCTCCTATTTGTCTATAGTATTTATGCTGGTCTCTAGACCTTACTCTTGCACTGTTGCACTGTTGGACTAATGTTGGACTACTTTTTGCACCTTCACCATGACACTCACTCTCTTGAGCACCTTGCCAGGCAAACATAACTAAGGACTATGGTTGGACTACTGTTTGCACCTTCACCATGACACTCACTCCCTTTAGCACCTCACCAGTCCTGGCCCTGTCACTACAAGCGTCTTATGCTTGATCACCCTCAAGCACATTGGACTTTCTTAATTTAACTTATATAGTGTATTTAGTATTTAGTTTTGTTAGTTTTCTTATCTGTCTTATCTTCTACTGTCTTTATTGTACAGTGGAGTTTAGTTATATGTTTATACTTATACTTATGTTTACCATTTCTGCTGTAAGTGCATGTTGGGTGTTATGTCTGTATGCTACTGAGACCCTTGAATTTCCCCTTGAGGATACACATACACAAACATGGACAGACATGTATAGAGACAAACATGGACACAGACATACAGTATACACACAAACATGAACACACACGCATGGACACACACATACTGTATCAAACATGGACATACACGTTTACACACAAACATGAATACACACACACACACACACACTAACATGAACACACACATATACACAGAAACATGGACACACACGTTTACACACAAACATGAACACATACACACAAACATGGACACACAAAGCACTCCATCTCCATAACTTCAGCCTGACATCCACTGGTGTTGGTAAATGGTGCCTGTCCCGACAGTGTCGGCATTTGCATTGAAGAGCTTTGACAGTGTCCAGATTGACCTGCAGCCCAAGCCCTGGACTCCTAGTCACCCTCAGACACACTCTGTGGGCACGGTCACCTCGCGGTGACATGCTGACATTGATCTGAATAGGACGACAATAGAGAGTCAACTCTGGATTACTGTCCCTATCTATCAAATCCATTACATGAAAACCACTCTGAGTGTGTTCAGGAGCAAACCCAAACCCAGGGAGATACATGACTAAATTAGTGTGGGAGAGTGGAAGAGATGCCCCCCTGCAAGAAAGATGGAGGGGAGTAGTTCATTACAATGGAAATATCATTTAGGCTTAAAATAGAACATGGACAGATAAAGATGTTTTTTTTTTTTGGGGGTGGGGGGTATTGAACAGTAAAAATTATAGCTGTAAGTTATAATCATATAAAATATGTTTATCTTAAAATAAATGATTGGATATTTGAAGATTGCAGTTTTCAAGATGAAATAAAATATGCACTGAAAAATGTGACCCTAAACACTAAAAAGTGAACACCAAAAGCCTTTTTAATGGCAGCAAGACGGGGCATTTTTTACTGTTTTACTGTTTACTGTCTTTTTTATTCTCTATCATGAAAGGATAACTTCTGTCTTTTTCTTTTCACAGTTTGAAAGCAAATACCGGACCTATTTCTATTGTGCTGCCATCATCCTGGGCAGTCTTTGCTCAATTCCTACTGTATGTCTTTCATTGATTTCAGCACTACCTGCAAATTACAGTTTTCTTCTGGTCTTCAGTAGAGACCTTGACTTTGTAGTTTCTCTGCCTGATTCCTGCAGAGGTCGGCTAGAACCGCACTGCTGCGTTTAAGTACGTGCTGCCAGGTCTCACCGTGCACAGAATGTAGCTCTGGGCAGCATGCAGGACAAACGGGGATTAGAGAGAGAGAGAGAGAGAGAGAGAGAGAGAGAGAGGGAGAGGGAGAGAGAGAGATTGAGAGAAAGGCAGTGATCGAACTAAAAATGCATGCGCTGGTCATTTTTCCTTTTTTGGTTCTCTCTTTGCCTTTCTGCTCCTCTTGTCTCCTCTCTATGCACAGTTGGCAGATATTTGCTGAACGAGCTGAACTTCCAGGGCAGCAGCACCGCGGCAGTCTCCGAGGAGCTCGACTGTGAGGTCAATGCTGCTAAGGATCTGCTTACGGAGGGCCGCAGGGCCAGCTCCTGCCGCTGCAGCTATATGCCTGTGCAGTGCTCAGAGAAGGGGCGATGACCACTGAAGCCATTAGTGTACCTGCTCTGTAGAGATCCAAGCTAAATCAAAAATACCACTTATTCTAATGTTGAAAAAAAGTGCCACAGAACAAAAAAAAAAGATAAATCAAAAATACCACTTATTCTAATGTTGAAAAAAAGTGCCACAGAACAAAAAAAAAAGATAAATCACCTTCATCTTTACTATTTCCAGTATCACCTGTTTTTGCACATAATTGGCCTGTAAACCTGTTCTTGTTGATTTTCTCCCTCTTAACATCTGAACACGTGACCAATGATAATGTCATTTTCTCACACTTAGGCTAGACAACCAGATCCTTATGTTGAGTGTCTGTCAGTTTTTCCAGTCTATCGCATTCATAAATAGCTATGTTCTCTTTGAAAATGAAAAAGAAAATTCCTTTTAAAGGATTGTTGCCTTTCAGCTGATGGACTTCAGTTGATCTTAACCGTAAGTGGCATGGATGACTGAGAGCTTGCACACACACAGCAAGGCCTTGAAAGATAACCGCTGCTGTTCTGCAATCTCGCCTCTGCTCTGAACAAGATGGAAAATGGTTGAGTCCATCCTAAAAAAGAGAACGGAATGTGACAGAGAACAAAGTCTGCATGCTAGTGAGGACATTACTGTAATGCAAGCAGCACGAAGAAGAATGAAACTGACCTATCCATCACTGACCAGGGGGTGACTTCAGCTCAGTCACAGTCAGACAGACTTTTTTACAAAGCGCCCCGCGATGACTATTATTCATAATGTTCCGGCAAGATTTAATTTCGACAAGACCTTCAAGTGCAGCTAATTTAGTATGCGATTAGCATGTCCTCAACATTCATTTTCACTGAATGTGAAAAAGTGACAGAATGAAAGGCAAAATAATCAGTAACTTTACGGATGACTTTGATGATACACAGATGGATGGTTGTTTGCATCAAGGACAGAAATACAGATGTATGGATGAAAGAAAGTATTTGTGGATGACTGGCGGGGAATGAGAAACATATGTGTGAAAACAGAGCAACCTGCAGCTGCTGCCAGTGCCTATTAGCTGTACACAAAGACAGCGAGCTTCAGTTTTAATTACCATAATGACAGGGGTGTCAAGCCTCGACTGGAGAACCAGTAATTAAAATCAGTTTTCCAGAATTAGCACGTGGGCAAGCCACATTCCAGCATATTATTCAAGTTCTTTTGAATATATATATATTTTTTTTTTTCTCCTCACATATTCTATCTAATAGGTGTTACAATAGAATGGTGTGAAAGGTTAATAACAATTCACACTAATTGGGATTTAATCGAGTGGCTTAATTGCAAACCATGTTCAATAAAAAATAATTTTCTATGTTCAGCAAGATGACAAACCCCCACACTTGGAGGGGTCTGAATTGCATTGTTGTGATGGCTGACGCTGTTTCCTTTTTATGTTTTTTCATGAAGTCTTCAGTGAAATCAAGTTTTCAGAGCAGAAAACCGTCAAGCGGAAAATGCTATAAGATATAGCATTCTCCTCTGAGAAATGAACTGAAATAAAATAGTGAACTATGTTATTCAACACAACCAATACTTCTCATTTTATTCACAAAGTGAATGAGTGTGGTTTAAACCAGGCTTGTAGAAGAGTCAAAGGAACCACTTTAGGGTGGTGGGATGTTTTATACAGTATGTCTGTGTGTGGTGGCTTGGGAGCGAAAAACCTCCCGGGGTTCGTGACGTAGAGGAACATTAGAGCTGACTCAGTCAAGTGGGTCAAAAAGAGGAAGAAAAAGGAATTGCCAATCAGTGTTAATTAAACGCCTTTTTGTCAGCCTCAGAAAGATAATCTGTGTCAATCTTATCTCCTGATCTCACATTCACTGGAGCCATTGACATTGATGGGGGACACCACTTTGGCTGTCTCAGCTCGACGCTGTGATAAAGGCTGGCTCCTCCTTCAGCAGGTGTCTCTGCCACTGTCCACCGCCGTCCACCGTCACCTTTTAAACGTCCTCTGATTAGAAGTGTCAGCTGCATTTATTTAAATGTTGAAGGCAATCACTGGGCATAATATAATAATCCCCTATAATCCTCCTTGCCCCTCGTGGATTTTTCACTTGGCAGGTTTTGATGACTCAGGAGCTCTAAAACATGCTGTCCTATAGGCTCAGACAGTCTTCATTTGGACTTTTTTGCTGTGCAGACTGCATTGCAAGTTTTACTTATCAGTACCTCTATTTAAATATTGATAATACTCTGCTGTATGTCCAGAACCAAGTAAAACAGCGAGTGAGATTCTGTAAAAGTGGAAAGGGAAATGATAGGAAACAACTGAGAGAGCAGTGCCCCAAAAGACGTCCCAGGCTGAAATGACAGCCCTAATCTAAGCATATAGTGTAACATAAATATGCACCATACAAACTCATTACGTGTCTTTTTTTACATTGGCTGCATCCACATAATGTGCCCTGTGCTTTCCTTGTGCAGCAAAGGGGGATTGGGAGGAGGGGTGGGTATGTGTGTGTGTGTGTTTGGGGGGGCTTTGTTTGCTACCTCAATTGAAATGCCAGTGAAGTTCAAGAATTGAATTGGAATTTAAGAGTCAGTTTCAATTCAATTCTGGAATTTTGCACAAGCCTGGTGCATTTGTGCTACAGTACATGCACACATACTGAAAAGATCATTGGCTAATTACTGCCCAATGTCACAACTAAAGAGAGTAGTGTGTGATTTACAACACTGTGAGTTAAAGCAAGGACATGACTGGCTGCTTCAGGAGGTATGCTTTCATCAGGTTTTGGTAACAGTAATAGGTTTACAGTAATCTTCTAGTTTATTTTTTCATGGTATGTGAAGGACAGGTAAACATGTGTCGTGCAGACCAGCCATCCAAAATATGCACTTTCTACTGTAGTTGTGTTTCCTGGCTAGAACGCACAGCAAAAAATAAGAAAAACTGGTAACACTTCATAATAACTACACACAATTAGTCATTTGTTAAGCCTTTGTTACTTATTAGTTAATGGTTTGTTCATCATAAGTAATTTCTTGTTCATGCATAATTATCATTCATACATAAATCATCAGTAAAGCATTTGTTCACACAGTTATAAATGGTTTGTTCAAAGTAAATAAGCCTATCCAAAAAATATGTTTGTTATACTTAATAAATAATGAAACAACTGCTTATAAATGAAATAATTTTTCCATTATAAACCAATTGCAAACTATTACAAAATGCTTTGTTCATCATTTGTAAAGCATTGCTCCTATGTTAATTCTCATAAATAAAGTGTTTGTACACACAGTTATAAATGGTTTGTTCATAGTAAATAAGCCTATATCTAAAATATGTTTATAAATTATTGTTAATACTTAATAAAGTATGCAATAATATTTTGTTGATGAAGTTATGTTTCCATTATTTAACAGTTGTTACATACACATGCACTAATGATTAGTTAGGGTGAGGATACATATTTTATAAACCACTTCCTAATACTATAATTCATGATTAACTCAAGAGTTACAAGTGGTTAGTTAATGATATTTTGTAAGCTTATCTAAAGTGAGGACTTTATATGCCTTGCAACACATTTTCAAATGAGTTGTAAAGATTACATTCACACTCATTCATTTAGCAGACATGCAACGTACATTAATTATCATCTGTAAATCATGTTCACAGTTAAAAATCTATTATATATATTATAAATATCTATATTATATTTTTGAATTGACTGTTGTAATACCACTGGACAGAGGTAGTGTAGTGGATATGGAGCTGGGTTATCATGCAGTAACCCATAAAGTTGTGGGTTCAAGCCCCTGCGTCCACCAATGTGGCCTTGCCCTTTAATTTCATTGACATGTGTAAGCCGCTTTGGGTGAAAGTGTCTGCTAAATGAATAAATGCAAATGTAAACTTTATAACTAATTTGTAAATGTGTTGCAAGGCATAAAACATCCTCACTTTAGATGAGCTCACAAAATATCATTAACTAACCACTTGTAACTCCTGAGTAAATCATGAATTATAGTATTAGGAAGATGTTTATAAAATATGTATCCTCACCCTAACTAATCATTAGTGCATGTGTATGCAACAACTGTTAAAATATTACTTCATCAAAAACATATTATTGCATCATTTATTAAGTATCAACAATAATGTATAAACATATTTTAGATATAGGCTTATTTACTATGAACAAACCATTTATAACTGTGTGAACAAATGCTTTACTGATGATAAATTATGTATGAACAATAAATTACTAATGATGAACAAACCTTTAACTAATAAGTAACAAAGGCTTAATACATGATGAATTGTGTGTAGTTATTATAAAGTGTTACCATGTCCACAATGACATTAGCTGCCTACATGACATGCTTTCCTCACAAGGGAAAGAAGAAGGCATCCTGACCCTATTTGGGATTATGACAGTTCAAATTGGAGAAGCGCTTGGTTTGACTAATAATTGAGCGGAACTTCAATTGTAATTGTCATTACAATTAAACAGTGTTTACCGATAGCCTAGGTCACGGAGGTTGGCGGTCCATGGACTTTGCATTGGGGGCTTATTTACTATAAACAAAGGCCAAGCAGCTAGCAATGTACTGTTCCATAGCAGCAGTTAGGAAGCATGTTTATTTGAAAGAGACAATGTTTCCTATACCCTTGAACCTGTAAAAAACTCATGATAAAATACTGAATTGTTTTAATCTACTGGATTATTCAAAAGATTTGATTCCTAATATAACCTGATTTGGCGGGACCAAATAAAATATGTGTGCTGTGCTGTGCTGTGTGACAGGGAGAGAGACAAAAAAGACACAGAAATAAAGAGAGAAGAAGTAGAGCCCATGGATAAATAATCTATTGATTTGCAGGGCCACCATGCAGAGCATTTATCAGTACCTGCTATCTGGTTCACAACTTTACAAGACCCCAAACTCTCTTCTTATCTTGATGTCTTGTGAAGACCCTTCTCTCTCTGTAGTCCGCCTCTTGCAGTGGAAAACTACATGTTTCTTTCTGTCACTAGTCTTGGCATTTGAATGTTTACATTTTAAAGTCTGAAAAATTAGTCCATTGGTGTTATTTGATAATAGGCTATTTATTTTTAGGTCATGTTCATGAAAAAGGTAATCCATCCATTATTGCATTTAGACAAAGTATAATGGTTAATATAGCATTCATATAAAGTCAATTTAATTGTAGATTATTATCCCCAGCATCCAGGTACAATCTTTGTTTCTGCCTGTTATCTTTGGTTACTTTTTTCCTGTCAGTCTCTGATTTATACAGGCTGTGATCTACAAAGGCTGTGTGAATTAAGGCATCAATGCATCAGGTAGAAAGCAATGTGTTGCTTTTGGAAATGAGTGAAGTCATTTGGTTATTCTTTGGCAAGGAAATGTCTCATGCCATACGTGAATTTGAACTTGTGCACTCAGTAAAGAGCATTGTTGAATCTTGAAAGGCTAGGTATATGGTACTGTAGGTTACGCGTGTAACCGGCAAACTACATGTACAATGTAAATGGATCCTGTCATCACTTCAGCTCTTATTTATTTTAAGTTAATGATGGGGTGGTGGTAATGTAGTGGCTAAGGAGTCAGGTTAGCATGCATAGCCAGACAAGTCACAGGTTTAATTGCATTTACATTTATTAATTCAGTAGTGAAAGTGTTGTGAATCAGCCTCATTTCTGTAAATGTGCATACTGTGTACTTCTTATGGTCATCTGTGATTTTTGTACCCATGTGTACCCTGTGTGTGTCTTTGGTCTGTATGCAAGCATCCTTTGTTTATCCTTGAAGTCAATGAAAGCCTGAGGGCCTGTCCACATGGAGACGCTTTTTAGGTTAAACGCAGAGGTTTTGCTTCGTCTTGGCCGAGTGTCCAAACGAATCCTGTAAACGCACTGCCCGAAACCGCACTTTTCTGAAACCTGGTCCCAGAGTGGAGAAATCTGGAAACCAGAGCCCGTTTGAGTTCGTTTAGACAGCTTAAACCGCGACATCCTGCTTGGCGTATCGATGATGTCATCGCCACACCTCAGCTGCCCTGGACTTGCACTTATAGTATTGCCTAACAATATTAGTTTTCATACATGACATTACCTACGATTACACTCCGTTAAGATAAATATCACAACTGATGCTGCACAGCGCCGATAGCTTATGATTTGGTGGACTGAACACTGTTTTTCCCGGTGTTTTTTTATGCATTCTAGCTACTGTCAGTGACGCGAGAGAACTTAAGCTATTAGGAAAGTGCGGTGTAAGTTTAGGCTACATTAATTTGTGCGTAGTGCCAGTGTCATTCATTTATTTTACATGTCTTACAATATATATACTTGCATTCACAGTCGAGTGAAATCAGATGTAAGCATACAAAGACGTGACTGTTACTAACGAAGGTTTTATAGCAATATTATAAATGTGGCGACAGAATAGCCTAGAACTTGGGTAAGCCTTGCGTTTAGTAGCCTAATTGCAGTGATAGCCAAAACTAATGTGAATCACGGACTATCCTACAATCAAAGAAAGTAAAGGTGATTAGTAGGCCTACCTGCGTTAGCCAAATAAAGGACGGGACTGCATCCTTCACAAACCGTAAAATAAAGTTTCACCAGGTGTGAAATGTTAATGTTTGTAGAACAGCATGTGTCCAGGCCTCTGAGGAACTTCCCAGGAAAGGGGGTAGTTTTAATTAAAATACAATAGAAGCTGGCCAAAAGGCCACATCCCCCACACACCACACCTTTACCTTGCACTCCTTCTTTTGTGTTACTTAAATTTGGTAGACTGTTTCTGTATGGTCAGAGAAGTCAGAGAATACTGAGAATCTGGTGAAATCCATGATGGGGTGAAACAAACATGTACTTCTCTCCCTTGAGGGCCACTGGCCCCTCATTGAAAAGAATAAATGCCTGTATCCTGATCTTAAGAGAAATGTGGTAGTAAAAAATATACTATCAGTAGACACTTTTTATACAAAGCGACTTACGTATGTCAATTATATTACAGGGCCAATGTTTTTACAATAATTTACAAAGAAACAGAGAAACAGAGAAAACACACTCTTTAATGTCAGAAATCTGCTTTCACTTTGACTTTAAAGAGGGTTTTTTGCACATAACGATTTCATAAGTTTCCATTTATAAAAGCAACAAAAGGGTAAATATCTAAGGGGGTGATAGTTTTTATAGGCACTGTATGTCAATTATTATGAAACATTGTGAAAACTCTATGAATGTGTTTAAGAATGCTTTATAGATACTGAGTCTAAATAAAGTGTTGCTGAATTGCCATTAAACATTGTGAAATGTTACATTAATCAAATTAAATTATGAAATTCCACCATAAAAGTCCCTCAGCTTCTTTTTTTGCCGAAACCAGAAACACCGACAACATAGTATCACACTGCCCCACATCAAGGATGGGTGCTGAGTTTGGTTTACCAATGAGTTTCTCATTATGTCACGATTATGACTGTTCCATGTGAATGCAATTTAGTGGCTGTGCACAGAGGTGTGTGTGGACAATTAGCACACAATGATGAATTTGGATGTTTAAAATCCTGTTACCCTGTTAAACCCACCTGTTCTGCAACAAAGTAAGGTTCTCAAATTCCATGTTGAATTCAATGCACCCAGATATTCTTTTTAGAACATGCAATTTCCAACGGTACCGGCTAAAGGGGAAATTTACCTCTTTCATATGGATTTCATTTGGGTGGACATAGCATCTGTGGCTAGCTGCTTCGCACATTTTAAAGCCTGATACTTGGCCTTGTGCACATGTTAAAGGCTGATACTTGGGCTTGTGCACATATTAAAGGCTGATACTTGGCCTTGTGCACATGGTGGCTTAATTGGAGGGCTGCCAGAGGTGTCTGCCCACGCTGTTGAAATCAGTACATGCCCAATTAAAGGTGTTGGTAGAGTTTGTCATATCCCCAATAGATGAATGGGGGGAATTAACAAGGCGTGCAGCCAGAAAGCACGTTCTCATTATAACTCTAAATTATGTCTTTTTGTGTAGTTCATCACAGACAGACAGACAGACAGACACACACGCGTGCATGGGTGGACACACAAAGACACAGAGGGAGAGAAAGATAGAAAAAAAATAGAGAGAAAGAGAGAGAGAGAGAGAGAGAGGGAGAGAGAGAGAGGGGTAAGAATAAGCATCAGAACTTAATCTAAGATGCGACTTGAAGCATATGGTGTCAGCTCTCTGGAAAGATGTCTGTAAGCTTTTGTCTACATCAGTAAATCTCAAGTCAGGCAGTGAAAAAAAAAATACCCAAAGCAACAACCTTGGAAAATGCTGCATGAAGCTCAACTCAGACAGAGGCAGCAGCCCTGTGTTAAATGCTACACCTTTCAGAGTGCAGATTAACAATGACTGTCCAGTTAAAAGCCCTCCCTGAATTGCCACAAGGGAGATGACAACTCTATGCAGACACCCAAAGCTCCTCAAGAAAGGGAGCAAAATCTGAAAATAAGTCTCCTCTCACTCATCTGTTCCTGTACTTATATTCTTACAAATGTAGCCAAACCAGAACATGAATGGTTTGTTTTGTTCATGGACAGGAAAATTCAGGAAAGCCCAGTAATCATGCTAGAAGAGAGGCTCTTTATTTCCCAGTTCACAAAGCTTGATTGGTATCATACATAGGATGTGCACATTTAAAAGAACATGGAGACAGATTATTTTTGGAATATTGTCACTGGGAGATCGTCAGACATATGCTGAAAGTTATGGATATAGAATGATAGTGTTTGAGACCTCTATTGAGCATGTTTCGTTCAGCTTTTAAAATGACAAGGCACAGACAAAATAGACACAATTATTGTTATTTTCACTTCCTCACTCAAAAATCAGGCACAAAACTCTGAGGACAAACATCATGTTAATGAAAGTTCAGTAAGGTTATTATCTGTGCGGTCATTGTGTAGATGTTTCTATAAAAATCAACAACTTCAAGCTAATTTACGATGAGAATTCCAAACTTCTCTAATGTTTACATCATTAGCCAAACATGACCTATTCCATTATGATGCGAGTTATAGACCAAAAACTTATACTTACTTATGATAATAATATACATGGAGCAAAAGAAATAGTGCAGAAAAACACAATGGTTGGTCTAGAAAACTCTCCCTTGAAGAGAGTTGTTAAGTTCTTGCTTTAGCTTATCCTAAAAAAAGACAGAAATCATTCAGTTGTGAGCTGAAAGGTATGTGCAGCTGTTTGGGTGTGTTTGCACCAGGAGAGCGAATAATTTAAGGAGGTTCTAACATATCAACATCAGTTTTCCAAGACATGTAAGATTAGATAATGCATTCAGCTTGATATTGTTTGTTTTGCCCTTAAGCATCAATAGATCTCACACCATTTTCCTCTTTCAATAAAACATAATGTCTCAAACAATGTGTCTTGTCCTTTTCAGATATTAGATACACATGTGTTATTATAATATGGATTCCTTCATTCCTATACTTATCAAATAACACACACACTCACACTGACATATTGCCTATGGCCAAAGAAAAGCACGCACACACAGATACGCACATAACACAAACAAGTGTGTATTACATATAGGGTAAGACTTAAAGTCAAAGACAGTATCCACAGATATCTACATACAGTAATCCACCCTTTTCCCTCTGTCACCTTTCACATTCAAATCACTTCTGCCAGATTTGGCAGAATCCTGCAACACACATAGGCCTACAACATCCCCAGACACAGGGTGTTTGCATCTTCTAAAGAGCGCTTGTTAGGCCACGTCCCTGTGGCTCACTGCTGAGGGGATGGGGGATGCCAGGGACAGATCTGAGCAGGAGTGACACCATAATGTGCCCATCTCACCCAGGGGGACTGAGGGGGTCTCGCCACGCATGAGTATCACATGTGATCAGATCAGTACCCTTGCTCCGTGTGGCCCCATCAACCGTGTTAGGGGCCCGAGCACGATCATATCAGACTTAAACGGGCTGCGGTGAGCCTGGGGAAACCCCTTTGCGTGTGTCTGTCTGTGTGTGTGTGTCTCTGTGTGTACAAGCACATGCAAGTGTGTTTGTGTGTGTGTGTGTGTGTGTTGGGAGAGTGTGGTTAGTGGTATGAGGTTTTGCCTGGGTTCACATCCCCTACAAACCACTTAAAATTTTAATAACCAAGATTCTGCCACTACCACTCTTTTCCCCCAGTACAGATTTCCTTCATCTTAAAGAGTAATTCAGAGAGAGAAAGACACTCATTCATGCATTTTTCATCTCTCTCTTGTCCTCTTTATCAGTAACTGCGCCTTCCCTCCGCATGCACCAAGAAACAAGGCTGAGCGAGACAAAAAAAAGCTTCCTTTGTGTCTACTCTTTCCGCCCCCACAGTCCCACCCCTCCCCATGTCAGTTCACTCGTGCCGCTTAAACAAAGATGTAGTCTGACAGGAACAGCTTAGTTGGGATGCTATATCACTCTCACAATACAACCTTTTAAAGTCAATTTTTACTGGGCACTAACTGCAATTCCAGAGTCCTACCCACCCCTCTCCTACACACTCTATCTCTCCCTCCCTCCCTCCATCCCTCCATCCTTCCCTCTCTCACCCTCCCTCTTTGCCCCACATTTCTTAAGCCCCTGACCACTATTCCGCACCATGTACAATGTGAAAAACATCATTTTTGTGCAAGAAGTGTGTAAAGGGGAAAAAAATAAATGACAAAAAAAAGACACTGTCAAACCAGTGAAGGAGAAAAAAACAAAAGGCGATAGGCGTTTTAGTCATGGGTGAGTGGAGGTTACGCTCTCTGAAGCGCGGCTGAGATGACCACGACTGGCCGCCCCATGCCGCGTTGAGTAGGCCAGGCAACTCAAGCATGGTGGAGATATGGGTCAAGACAAAATCCCTCTTTTTAATGTGTGATGCTAACCCAAATTAGCGGGGCACGTGTTCACTGGAGTCTTGGGGCTCAGGTGAACACACGTCATCTTTTCTAACAAAGACTGCTGGAAAGCCTTGGCACACTTACCCAGAAACCCACACTCAGGCTGCTACTGAGCACGCTCGCTCTCCCTCTCCTCCCAGGTGGGCAGAGCATGGAGGTTGCTCTGGGGTCAGTGGTGGAATCAGAGAGGAATTTACAAAACCGCCAGCTGGGAAGGAACTACAAAGATTTTATTATCCTGCCTGAACAACTTGTAATTTTTAAACAAGAGCAACGCTGTCCTCAACCGCAAGGACACTTAGGTGTGACAAATTGTTTTTAGATCTTTACCTCAAATGGACAAACATGAATATGAATTGGGGTGTCACGTCACTATGCCATGAGCGTATGCATGCATACATATTCAGGAGTACTCTAGCCTGGATGATTTGTGCCCAGCCTTGGGCCCCAGTCTGAACGCGCACATGATCATGTCTTTCTGCAGTGTGCTCATTTAATATAAGCAGTTTCTTACCTAATCTCATGTGCCATCACATGGCTCTTAGCTTCATCCTCTCCTTAAACTAGTCATATTTCTCTCTCTCTCTCCCTCCCTCTCTCTAGAGTGTTCTTTTTATCATGTAGCTCATCTTCTTTCACACTTCTCACTCCATCCCTCCTTTGCTCACTTCACATTCATCCATATCTTTTGTGTTGCATCTTTTCTTTCCTTTCTTCCTCTTTTATCATTACCATCATTACATCTCCCCATCTCTCTCCCCATCTCTCTCTCTCTCTCTCTCTCTCTCTCTCTCTCTCTCTCTCTCTCTCTCTCTCTCTCTCTCTCTCTCTCCATTTACCACTCTCACCACCCCATGGCCCTGCAGGTTTCTGAAGCTGAGCTGTGGGTTGGACAGGCCTGCTCTTAATTCAATTATCAGAGTGCAAGAAGACGCATCAAGTAGGATTCGTGTCAAACATGGCCTCCAGCAAGGCCTCTATGCCTGCTGCACCAGAGACATGGAACGCACAATATACAAATGGAACGCACACTCTAATTTATGTTGGAGGGGGAATGAGGGTGAAATGTAAAAGGGGGATCAAATGAAAAAAGGCACTACAGGGGGTAATGCACAGAGTGGAAATTGAGATGAAAATGTTTGGAGGGGATGAAGATAAGACCCTCATTTTGCCATTTATACTTGCAGCCCCCACCTCCATCCCAGCTATTAACTCCTCCCATGCCTGGAATGTCTTTTCTTCTTAGACTTTAATCTTTAGTTTCCATTACAATAATTTATCTACTCTCTTCATTCAGTTGTTATGAGTTTGTTGAAAATATTTCATTTTGCATTTGATGGAATTTGTGAATATGTGTGTGAAAGGTGAACTCAAGCCAGTGTTTCTCCTCTGAGGTCAAAGGTGCCAACGAGAGTCTAAACCATATGCACATGTTTTACCTGTGTGCCTGTGTGATACCAGTGTTCAACGGATGAAACTATTATTGCCCTCTAACTTACAGTAATATAAACATGTTTTGGATAATACAAGGTCAAACGTGATGATATAAAAGCTCCCTTTCTTATGGGAGCTGCATTGATCACGCTCTCATTCTCCACAGAGTCACTATGTGGGAGCCTGTGTGTGTGTGAGAGAGAGTGTGTGTGCATATGCATGTGTGTGGCGAAGTGTGTGTGTGCCTGTTTAAACAATAAACTCATCCCCTGGAGTTAATAAACTGAAAGGGGATCTCTCTGGTGCTAGTGCTGCAGCTAATTTGCATGCCGTTCCACGGCGCAGAGTTAGCCGCTAAGCACGCTTAATGACGAGAGCCAACCGCAGCGTGATCCGATTAGCAAGCAGGCTAATGGGCAAGCGCATCGGGCCCAGATGAGACAAAGCAAGACGGACAGCAGCTGGCACCCCTGACCAGTCCGAAAGTCAAATAGCTTCATCTAGGCTGTCCCAACGTGGGCATCTGACTTGGGGCAGACACAGCCCTCCCTCCCTCCCGCTCACCGCTGAAGGAGCTGAAGGAATGCGGCGGAATCCTCCAGGGAGCTCTGCCTCCTCGCCTCATGAATATTCACATCGCAAATTGAGGTCAAGCTATCCCACAAAAGTCACATTTACAGATGCTGCTGAGCACGTCGCTGCCCACAGAGAGCATGTGCTGTAGTGGTAAGGGGTTGTTTTGGCCCCTGCTTAAATCAATGATGAGTGATAAAGAATTGTCTTGGGATTTGCTTCAGCCTTCGTCTGTGTATGTTGGTCAGAGGTGACATCTTTGATACTGAATGTCGGCTTTTCTGAATATAGCCAGAGTTTTGTCAAGGGGATAACACAACATAAACTACAATAGCACTCTTATCACTTCCCAATATTTACCGAACAGATGGTAGATTGCTGGGATATGATATTATTAAGCAAGACAATGACATTGTACACATTTTGTTCAAATCTTGAATCTCCCTAGGCTGAACATATTTAATCTTTTCACAATAGCTAAACATATTGAAACAACCTGACTATTTAACTTTGGGGATATGGATGAAATAGCCTATGCTCATACTGGACCAATTCCCTCTTGTTTTTAATTATGTGGATAAACTAGATTGCATCACTTATTCACAGCTCTAACTGTATCCTACTGTAGACATTTTGAAGTGCTTGTCCAGAGGGAGGCTTTGTTTAGTGGAAACAATAAGGACAACTGACTAGTATGGATGTGGAGGCCATGGGCCTGCCAATGTGCTTGGGACACAGCCTAAGCTGGAAAGAGGCAATTCTTGAAATTAACTACACAAGGACGACAAGTGTTGGCAAATGATTAATGGCCATCAAGATAAATATATTAATTTGAACTTCCTGCATTTTCAGTGCTGTTGTGCTGATATCTTTTGACAGCTTGTCAGAGGAAATCTGCTGAAGCTTCAGAAAACATATTATGTTATATGTTAGAACACACTGTATACATTGCCATAATGAAATGCTTCCAATATATATCAAATGTATTTAAAGGATGTATTTAAAGAAGAATAGTTTTCAAGACCATTTATTTTAAGTTTTATATGTTAAAAGATGTGGCTGTACAGTACAGAGGATACTGTGACAAATTAAATTTGGTAAAAATATCTATTTTATTGTTATGTGTTGATTCACAGTAAATTAAATGAAAACCTTCATTCATCCTAGATCTACTTAAGTAATCTACACAGAGACTGCAGTGTCATATGCAGAAAGACTGGGTAGTGTTTAACTGCTACGTGTCAGGAGCAAGGAAACACTTCATCGCCACCTACTGGTTGAAATGCGGAGACACAGTCACTTTCTCTCAGAGCACAACATCTGCATTTGTTCAACCAACAAAATGATCTACATCTGTATCTGTATCTGAATAGGAAACCAGAAGGGGGCATTGTGTATGCCAGAAGTTGTGCTAAATCACATAGGCTATATTGTATTTTGGAATTGGAACATAATATCATTGACAATGCAATTGCTCTTACTTGAACACTCCTAAATTAGCCTGGCAACAATAACTGGTTAGGGTTTACTATGATGCTTCACCAATCTCTTTTGTAAAACTGCACTTCCCAGGTGTTAGATTTTTCATCCGTTTGGACAGGCCAAGGAAAAAGAAAACAGCTTTTCAAATGTTCTTTCTTTCTTTCTGTCTTCCTTTCTTTCTTCTTTTCATTCTTTCTTTCTTTCAAAGAACCTACAGATTTATTTTTGAACTATAACATTCGTTTGGCAAATCAAATAGACCTGGTCTAAATGGCAAATTGAAAGAGCACTGATCTTAATGTTTGGGTACAATTAATAAACATCTTTGTGCAATAAGGCCTACTCAAACTTTAATAATGGTATGACACACTGGTGTCATGGTAGCCTATGACACCAGGCGCGTAACTGAAGCATTCCGTTTGCGACGCGTAAAATCCATTTTAGAAGAATAATCTATTTTTTTTTTTCGAACGTATGCGCCGCTATCATGTCAGCTGTAGCTACTTCCATAGATTATAGTGGAAGCAGCAGACGCAACGCGAACGGAACGCTTCAGTTACGTGCCTGGTGTAGTGTAGCTTGTAGCTAAAGTAAAGGAGACTCACATAACATTAAGTGAAAATGCATTCATTCATCAGCCAGTTATTAGGCTACGGCTGGCCAGTGTTGCAGGGACATCTGGTCATTATCTTAGATTCACATCTAACATTCCAAAAACATGATAAAAAGGTGGTCAATAGTATAAACCTGGCAAATCTCAAGCATATATATACCGGTAAGACTTTATCTATTTAACAATAGAGGCAGCCAAACTGTTTATACATGCATTGATTTTCTCACACATAACATACTGTTTCACAAGTTGATCACACACCACTATGACCACTCTGAAACCTATTGAGACCTTATTACAAACAGACATTAACCCTTAGGGACCGTTCGTTATTATGACCGCCGCACAGCGAAGCGGCGGTCATATAGGATTTTTTTTTTTTTTTTTTTTTTTTTTTTTTTTTTTTCTTTTTCGCATGCCCAAATTTCCGTCAATGATTCCCGGGACACTGAAAGACCGGGGTACACGAAACTTGGTGGACATGTAACCCCACATGGATAGCATGGAACCATCGTTTTTCGTTTTGATCTGTAGCCCCTCCGCTGAATTGGACCCCCCGAAAGGAGGGTAGGGCAGACACAGTTTTCTGTGAATATCTCGAAAACCGTAGGGTTTAGGAGGACCATTTTTTTTTTTGTATGTTGATCTCAAGGGGCCATGTCAACCCATTCCATAACCACTCATTTCATGTATAGCGCCACCTAGTTAAACACAAAAAGTAAAAATGAGGTGGTGTAATTGAAGGTATCTGTGACCTAACATAGTCAAAACTGCACAAAATTGGAAGTGTAGGATCATTATGACACCCTATGTATGCACGCCAAGTTTTGTGGAATTCCGTTCATGGGGGGCCACACAATAAATTAATTTATGTTACTATACACCAACTGGCCTGTAGGTGGCCGGAGACAGTTTTCTGTGAATATCTCGAGAACCGGGGGCCTAGGAGGTCCACCTTTTTTGTATGTTGGTCTTAAGGGGCATGTCAACCCATCCCATTACCACTTATTTCATGTATAGCGCCACCTAGTTAAAAATTAAAAAGCAAAAAATGAGGTGTTTTCATCTCAATATCTCTGGCTGACAAGGTCAAAACTGCACGAAATTAAAAGAGTAGGATCATTATGACACCCTCTGAATGCATGCCAAGTTTTGTGTACTTTCGTTCATGGGGGCCTTACAATAAAATAATTTATGTGTACATAGTGACGCATACACCAACAAGGATTCCCGGGACACTGAAAGACCGGGGTACACAAAACTTGGTGAGCATGTACCCCACATGGATAGCATGGAACCGTCATTTTTCGTTTTCATCTGCAGCCCCCGCTGGACTGGACCCCCGAAAGGAGGGTAGGGCAGACACAGTTCTCTGTGAATCTTTTATGGTATGTTGGTCTCAAGGGCCCACATCAACCTGGCTCATAATCACTCATTTGTGATTTGCCCCCGGTAAAAATGAAAATCAGTAGGATTAAAAAGAAAGCCAAAATAAATATTCATCATCATCATCATGGCTGCATTTTCAGTATTGGCTAGAAGTAGTCGTTTGTCCACTAGATGAAGATCGTTGCAGTGAGACGTAATTTTGTTGGAAGTTAAAAGTGGGTTGGAAAAAACAATGGACGCTTCATACAAGGACTGTAATTTACCGCGAGCTTAACATCTAATAAGGATAGGACGATGTTCACATGAAGTGTAATTCCCATTTCTTCTTGAAGCAGAAATAAATCTAAGGATGTTTCTCGGACATGCTTGGTTTTTACTGCAGGTAATGCGTTAATCTTGTAATATCAATAAGAACCTAGGTAATGTTACCGTTAGCATTGGTTGAGTGATGGAGGCATTTGATTGATTGCATTTGTAGAAAACTATAAATGCGGTTATACCAAGCAAATTGATAGCAGCACTGTTTGTATCTTCGACTGTCATTTATTGCCGCGTGCTACAAAATCATTCTGTGCAATGGAAGATTTACCAACGTTACACGGTCTGATACAGTTTTGCCTATACATGCGTGAGACTGAGACGCCTGTTTATTTTGTTTTAAGTGCGTGCAGGGTGTGAGAGGGGAATCGATGTGCTTTGATTACAGCTTGGTAGTTGTAGTCTGTGAAATTAAAAAGCACGTGTGTGTGTGAAGTATCCAAACAATGACACCTTCATTTCATTATGGCTGCTTTAGCAAAACACCTTAAGCTACTGTGTAGTGGGTCCCATTTAGAAGTGGCTACTTCATTCGCGCTTTCCTTGACTCATGGAGCTGCGTGAATGTTATTACAACTTTTCGCCAACGATATGACAGTTTAAGTCCGCTTGATACTGTAAGGCGAAGCCATTGGTTTCAAAGGAGATTTTATTTGTGTCGCCAGCATAGCCTATTGACAATTTATGTTGTCAATAGGCCTACCTTATAATCCTACCTGTAGCTTAGGGAAGCTAACAACTTTCTATTAGGATCTAGTTTGTTAGTTACCGTTTTTGTCATAACTCCCTGATGCATTTTTGCATTTAGAATAGCCAGAGCGTGTATATCTCAATCGGAAAATTAAACAATATCGGTGCCTATGGACTAGGCTGGGTGAACCCAGCCTGATCTGCCCGCTATTTATTTTTGATTTCTTAAAAGATTGAGCTTGGTCTGATGAAAGCCAGACTAGCCATGGACCTCAGTTAAACAATGCAAGGGAACATGAATCAGCCTATATTTGCACTAACAATAACGGACAAAAGCTTTTCAACTTTGGCCCGTTAAAATGTATGAACAGTCTAGCGGCGCATTTCATCAAGGCCCATTTGGACATGTCAGTTATTTGCACCACTGGTTAGATGTAAAACAGCATTTTCGTTTCAGACTAGGCTACTGTTACTTAATTTGTGCATTAACAATAACGTTTCAGACTACTGTTACTTAATTTGTGCATTGACAATAAAAGTATTACATGAACTAAAGATGACTAAAATCTTATGTAGAAGAAGAAACATTCACAAAAATCCATCCATCCAAAATGACCTTTGTTTTTGATAGCTGTTGAAAACGGCATGGAACTGACAGAGATGTTTTTGTTTATAAATACATAAAAATAAATAAATAAATAACATTATGCTGATACCTTTTGCTTTTCCCAAATACAATGTAGCCTACAGGTGTAAGTGACCTTTCATCAATCCAGTTGCAATGGATGAACTGTGATGAACTGCCCTACTTGTGATTGTTTAGAGATTTTAAAGGTTTTATAACAATTCTACATCTTCTTTGGCTATTCTACAATCTATTCACCTTTTCAGCACCAGTAGGGTACTTTCTGTGCAGCCGCACACACACACTCAGGCATGCCAAACAAGCATACACAAAAGTTTCAAGAGTGGGGGATGGAGTAAAATATGGAGACAAATTGAAGTGTGATTTATTTTCGCGGAACGGATGTACAGGACTGAGCGGCGGTCATATTTTGTACCGCTATGCGGTACATCTAGTTTATAAACGGGATCACCGGAGGGATTTTGAGTGCTTCGATCAAAAGTTACATGACCCTCCCCTGCCTGCTATATAATTCCCAACGACCCTCCAGCAGCATTTTCAAAAATGACATAACCCTCTCCGGCCAATTGTCGATGTCTTTACCGCCCACGCTCTATGAAAACTATATAAAGTATATCTATATGAATCAATATATGTTACCGCTCTAAAACAACCTCTGCTTTCTGATCTTACACATCACACTTCACCAAGATGGTGGCCATGTCAGTAGATTTACTCACTAACATTGTCGTGGAACCACAATAAGCATGGAAACTAAATGCACACTTCCTGCAACTGCATTAGCCTACTTGAAAAGTTACTCCTCTAGTAAGTATTCACATGAAATAAAACAATAAAGCATTGAGACCATTCAACAAAGCACACTGGGTACTAACAAATTCAACACATGAACTTGTTGCTATGGACTCGTCTCTAGGCTTCCTCAGTCATTGTAAAGCTGCCGAAGCTGAACATTATCCAAAACTCAATTTTTCAGACGAGCGTCAATTTGGGAGCTTGCTTCACTCCTTCCTAAATAACGAACGGTCCCTTAGAACCCGATTGACGCAAAGTGCGTCAAAAACACACCCTTTGTTCTCTGTTACATTGCTCCGGAACTGTTCATCGCAGCGAGATGAAACCTTTATTGCATGACAGAGCAGAAGTGGGGCTTTCCAAAGAGATCAAGTATGAAAATTAAAAAAAAATAATGAAATTAAATCAAATTGCATCATATTTACAGTCTATACTTCTCAGCGTTCACTGCGCACCCATCTCTCTTGTTTTAATTACTCGCAAACCCGTGATCGCATCGATATGGCACGCATATCAGATGAAAGAGGGGATACAGGGCTATCCATTGGTACCATGTTTATCAATCATTCTGGCTTATAAAAACAGACGAAGTGACTGCAAAATAATAACCTCATGTACACAGACCAACGCTGCACACCCATTACTCTCGTTTGAATTACTCGCTGACCCGTGATCGGATAGATATGCCACGCATGTCAGATGAAAGAGGAGACATCCTTCATCCTTCTGGGTTATAAAACAGACGGAGTGACAGCAAAATAATAACTTCATATAGCTGGACCCCACGTTTTTGTCTGTTCTTGTGGCAAAGCATGTTCATAATCCGGTTTTGAGATCTATGGCAAGCCGATTGAGCATTTATTCTGATATCTTGATATCAGGCATAATTGTCATGTACATGTAAGACATTTTTGTCAACTAGTTAACTAGTGAGCCATGTTTGTGTGAACTAGTTAACTAGTGAGGGCCAAAATATGCACACTAGTTAACTAGTGGGAGCCAAAAGGCTCACTAGTTAACTAGTGAACACATTTTAGCTTCACTAGTTAACTAGTGAGAGCCAGAAATGTCTACTTGTTAACTAGTAAAGGCCAAAATGCATACCAGTCAGCTAGTTGAAGGCTTTCGGGTCACACTAGTTAACTAGTGACAGCCAAAAATGTGCACATGTTTACTAGTGAAGGCAAAACACCTCACTAGTTAACTAGTTGCAGTAGGTCAATGTCACTAGTTAACTAGTGAACCATAAATGGCTTACTAGCTAGCTAGCTGATGGCAGTAGGCTCACTAGTTAACTAGTTGATGCATCATTTGTCCAAACTAGTTAACTAGTGAGGTCATAAATGTATACTAGTAAACTAGTTCAAGACAAAATTCACACTAGTCAACTAGTGGCGCAGAATTCAAATTAGGAGGCGAAGAATTCTGGAAATTGAGGCTTTCTATTGGCTCCCTATGTCCAAATAGAACATGATAACCAATCACAGTGCAGAATTTCACGAAATCCCACCCACATTTGCATGTGGCACACAAGTTAACATGCTGGCTAAAGGTACTCTAGCTAGTAAACTAGTGGCTTCAGTGTGACACTTACATGTAAACTAGTGAAGGCAGAACTGCTCACTAGTTAACTAGTGAAGACACAAATGCCCACTAGTTAACTAGTGAGGTCTAAAAAGTGTCACGAGTTTACTAGTGTGCACCAAAACACCCACTAGTGAACTAGTAATGGCAATTTCCATTCGACTAGTTAACTAGTGAGACCCAAAAGACTTCAACTAGCTGACTGGTATGCATTTTGGCCTTTACTAGTTAACTAGTGGACATTTCTGG
Organism: Alosa alosa; assembly: GCF_017589495.1. Taxonomy (NCBI): domain Eukaryota; kingdom Metazoa; phylum Chordata; class Actinopteri; order Clupeiformes; family Clupeidae; genus Alosa; species Alosa alosa. Next base: position 31,117,003 of record NC_063189.1, on the reverse strand, counting down.
CTAGTGAAGCTAATATGTGTTCACTAGTTAACTAGTGGGCATTTATGCTGTCACTAGTTAACTAGTGTGCACAAACATGGCTCACTAGTTAACTAGTTGACAAAAATTGTTTGCATGTTGGCCTGATATCAAGATATCAGAATAAATGCTCAAGCGGCTGGCCAAATTACATAGAAGTTAACAAGTGGGAATTTGACATTCAGTAGCTAGTAAACATTTTTATACCTTACTAGTTGACTAGTAAAATATATAAGTCTTTAAACTAGTTAACTAGTGCACATTTCAGTGTCCACTAGTTAACTAGTGAACATGCTGAGCATTACTAGTTAACTAGTAAGATATGAAACATATGAACTAGTTAACTAGAGAGAATGTGGGCCTTACTTGTTAACTAGTGAGCATTTTGGCTGTCACTAGTTAACTAGTTCACACATAAATGGCTCACTAGTTAACTAGTAGACAGAAATAGCTTGCATGTACATGACAATTATGCCTGATATCAAGATATCTGAATAAATGCTCAGGATTGCCATAGAGATCCTAGCAAATTCCTGCATGGCATCCAATTCAAGGCTCACATTGCATCCCAATTTGTTCAACAAAGAAACACCTTTTTTGCCTTTACTTTGTTCATGGCAATGCAGTAAAAAGTTGAGAATCATTATGAGTGGATACACACAACGTTACTACAGGAGGTGAGCGCAACATTTTGACAGCCCTATATCAAGCTTTTTTAATGTTGACGTTTGTCAGAAACTATATCAAAGGTATCCAGTATCATGACATTGTGCTGCTGCTGTAAGCACCCTTTCCTCTGGGATCGCACAGGACCAGGATATGCATGTAAGTAGATTATTAAAGTCATAAACATACAGGTAGGCCTAGTGGCTGTAATGAGGGTCCTTTTTTAGTGCACCAAAATTCCATTCATGGGGGGCCACACAATAAATTAATTTATGTTACTATACACCAACTGGCCTGTAGGTGGCCGGAGACAGTTTTCTGTGAATATCTCGAGAACCGTAGGGCCTAGGAGGTCCACCTTTTTTACGTATGTTGGTCTTAAGGGGGCATGTCAACCCATCCCATTACCACTTATTTCATGTATAGCGCCACCTAGTTAAAAATTAAAAAGCAAAAAATTAGGGTGTTTTGATCACAATATCTCTGGCTGACAAGGTCAAAACTACACAAAATTAAAAGTGTAGGATCATTATGACACCCTCCGAATGCATGCCAAGTTTTGTGTGCTTTCATTCATGGGGGGCCTTACAATAAAATTATTTATGTGTACAGTTAGTGACGTACACCAACAAGGATTCCCAGGACACTGAAAGACCGGGGTACACAAAACTTGGTGGGCATGTACCCCCACATGGATAGCATGGAACCGTAATTTTTCGTTTTGATCTGTAGCCCCCCCGCTGGACTGGACCCCCCGAAAGGAGGGTAGGGCAGACACAGTTTTCTGTGAATATCTCGAGAACCGTAGGGTTTAGGAGGACCATTTTTTTTTGTATGTTGATCTCAAAGGGCCATGTCAACCCATTCCATAACCACTCATTTCATGTATAGCGCCACCTAGTTAAACACAAAAAAGTAAAAATGAGGTGTTGTAATTGCATCTGTGACCTAACATAGTCAAAACTGCACGAAATTGGAAGTGTAGGATCATTATGACACCCTCTGAATGCACGCCAAGTTTAAAATTGGAATTCCGCTCATGGGGGCCACAAATAAATTAATTTATGTTACTATACACCAACTGGCCTGTAGGTGGCCGGAGACAGTTTTCTGTGAATGGGCAAACTTTTTGGCTCAAGGGCCACATTGGGTTTTGAAAATTGGCGGCGGGCACAATAACGACACCCCACCACACATAACGATAAAAAAATACACTTTTTATAGCCTATAATTTAGTATGAAAAGTATTTGTTTTCAAATATTAATTGCTTAAAATACTGCTAATTTTATGCTGTTTAACAAATGTATAAATTGTGCACTGTCGCTTTAAGACAGTCAGCTTTAATTCACGTTTATTTCTCAATGATCTTCTGCCTGCTCGCTATGGCTAGTGCTGTACCCATGGCTGGGCCCTCTCACAGTTTTTAAATGGTCAGTAGTGGAACTACTGTTGCCTTCATGATTTCTTTTAAAACTTTCTGAAGGAGATATCAATTATCAACAATCAGCTGGAACCTGCGGGCTCTCTCTCCCTCGTGAGTGCAGACGTTCCCAATTAAAATGGATTGCATAATGTTCACGTTAGATCTGCTGCAAATGAGATAACTAAGAGTTAACTTAGTTTAACATGATGTTATCTCTATTTAAACATGATGTTTTGACATTGACATTGTAAACGTTATCTAAGGAGAGTGAAAAGCAGTTTGCAGTAAAGCTAACCTAAACCAACGCTGCCTCTATCGCAGGAAAAAAAATAGCGAGCAGCCTTGATAATCCAAATGAAATGTTCGGGCGGGTCGGGATGTGCTTTGGCGGTCGGATCCATCTCATGGGGAGGTCCACCTTTTTTGTATGTTGGTCTTAAGGGGCATGTCAACCCATCCCATTACCACTTATTTCATGTGTAGGGCCACCTAGTTAAAAATTAAAAAGCAAAAATTAGGTGTTTTGATCACAATATCTCTGGCTGACAAGGTCAAAACTACACAAAATTAAAAGTGTAGGATCATTATGACACCCTCCGAATGCATGCCAAGTTTTTGTGGACTTTCATTCATGGGGGCCTTACAATAAAATTATTTATGTGTACAGTTAGTGACCGTACACCAACAAGGATTCCCAGGACACTGAAAGACCGGGTACACAAAACTTGGTGGGCATGTACCCCCACATGGATAGCATGGAACCGTAATTTTTCGTTTTGATCTGTAGCCCCCGGCTGGACTGGACCCCCGAAAGGAGGGTAGGGCAGACACAGTTTTCTGTGAATATCTCGAGAACCGTAGGGTTTAGGAGGACCATTTTTTTTGTATGTTGATCTCAAAGGGCCATGTCAACCCATTCCATAACCACTCATTTCATGTATAGCCACCCTAGTTAAACACAAAAAAAGTAAAAATGAGGTGTTGTAATTGCATCTGTGACCTAACATAGTCAAAACTGCACGAAATTGGAAGTGTAGGATCATTATGACACCCTCTGAATGCACGCCAAGTTTCGTGGAATTCCGTTCATGGGGGGGGGCCACACAATAAATTAATTTATGTTACTATACACCAACTGGCCTGTAGGTGGCCGGAGACAGTTTTCTGTGAATGGGCAAACTTTTTGGCTCAAGGGCCACATTGGGTTTTGAAAATTGGCCGGCGGGCACACAACGCAACACCCCACCACACACGCATAAAAAAAATACACTTTTTATAGCCTATAATTTAGTATGAAAAGTATTTGTTTTCAAATATTAATTGCTTAAAAATACTGCTAATTTTATGCTGTTTAACAAATGTATAAATTGTGCACTGTCGCTTTAAGACAGTCGCTTTAATTCACGTTTATTTCTCAATGATCTTCTGCCTGCTCCGCTATGGCTAGTGCTGTACCTACGGCTGGGCCCTCTCACAGTTTTTAAATGGTCAGTAGTGGGAACTACTGTTGCCTTCATGATTTCCTTTTAAAACTTTCTGAAGGAGATATCAATTATCAACAATCAGCTGGAACCTGCGGCTCTCTCTCCCTCTCGTGAGTGCAGACGCGTTCCCAATTAAATGGATTGCATAATGTTCACGTTAGATCTGCTGCAAATGAGATAACTAAGAGTTAACTTAGTTTAACATGATGTTATCTCTATTTAACATGATGTTTTGACATTGACATTGTAAACGTTATCTAAGGAGAGTGAAAAGCAGTTTGCAGTAAAGCTAACCTAAACCAACGTCGTCTCTATCGCAGGAAAAAAATAGCGAGCAGCCTGATAACTAAATGAAATGTTCGGCGGGCCGGATGAAAGTGCTTGGCGGGCCGGATCTGGCCCGCGGGCCGCAGTTTGCCCACCCCTGGCCTAGGAGGTCCACCTTTTTTTTGTGTGTTGGTCTTAAGGGGGCATGTCAACTTATCCCATTACCACTTATTTCATGTGTAGGGCCACCTAGTTAAAAATTAAAAAGCAAAACATTAGGTGTTTTCATCACAATATCTCTGGCTGACATGGTCAAAACTGCACGGAACTGAAAGTGTAGGATCATTATGACACCCTCCGAATGCATGCCAAGTTTCGTGGACTTTCGTTCATGGGGGGCCTTACAATAAAATAATTTATGTGTACATTTAGTGACCGTACACCAACAAGGATTCCCGGGACACTGAAAGACCGGGGTACACAAAACTTGGTGGGCATGTAACCCCACATGGATAGCATGGAACCATTGCTTTTCGTTTTGATCTGTAGCCCCCCCGCTGGACTGGACCTCCCGAAAGGAGGGTAGGGCAGACACAGTTTTCTGTGAATATCTTGAGAACCGTAGGGCCTAGGATGACCAATTTTTTGCGTATGTTTGCCTCCAGGGGTCATGTAAACCCATTCCATATGCACACATGTGCATAAACAGATACACACGCACACACATACATTCACAGTAATCCTACGTATGACACATACTCACACAGTAGACATATATACGCATGCATGCACATGCAGACACACAGGCACATAAACAGGAAAACACACAAGCACATGCACATGCACGCACACACACCCACCCACACACACATAAACATAAACATGTACACGCAAACATGCACACAATTCAAGAATTTCTCAGAATTATGAACAGGCAAGATGGGGGTGGGGTTGTATAAAATGTATATTACATGTGAAATCTATGAACTAATCATGTTTTGGTACTTGTTGTCTAGCAGATACCAGTGAGAATTGAGTGTGCATAATGCAATTCAGTGAGACAGTTAGAATCATATATGCCTTTCAGCGTGACTTATTTTTGTGGAAAACATGTGCTGGACTGGGCAGCAGTCATATTTTGTACCGCTCTGCGGTACATCTAGTTTTGTCTGTAATCGCTGACTTACATCAACACTACAGGGTCTCATGTTGGTCTCATGTCATGTCACTTACAGAGAGCACTTGAAAGAGCATCAGTAGAGACAGACTTCATTAACTCTAATGTGTTAAGAAGATTAAAGGAAGTATATCATGCCATTGTATAATTCATCTGTTTTCGCCAGGTCTATCCATCTATCTATCTATCTATCTTGTATACTATAGCATAGCTCAGCGGTCTATACTATAGATGGGCATGACTAGTGTCTGTCCATGAAGAGCTGTCTGGTTTACTGTATTGCTTTTCATTCACAAATAAATCTGTTTCTGAAGCTGGAGTTCATGTTTTGGGCGGTGGTAGTGTAGTGGTTAAGGAGCTGGGCTAGCGTGCAGTAGCCTGAAAGTTGTCTGTTCAATTCCCGGCTTCCACCGTTGTGCCCTTGAGCAAGGCACTTAACCCCAAGTTGCTCTGGGGACAATGTGATCCCTTGTAATATAGCTGACATATGTAAGTCACTTTGGTCAAGAAGTGTCTGCTAAATGTAATGTAATGTAATGTTTTGTGTCAGTAATGTTACAAAAAGTTGAACACCAAACAAAGCAGCAGCAGTGCTGGTGATGTTTCCACTGATCACGTTAATAGAATCTATTTTTATGGTTATTATTATGATGATGAGTTGTAGCATTAACGTGATCATTCAAATGTAATGTGCATCAATCATTCATTCATCGCTGGAGACATTGAAAACTACCATATTATGCTTTAGTTGTGTGGACAATGTATGTAGAGACAACAACTAAACCCAGTGGAGTGCTGGGGTGGTGGAGAACATCTTATTTTATTTTAAGGTGGCAGATCCCCCCCCACACACACACACTTCTTGTTCGTCCATCACAGGTAATGAAGACCACTTAGTCATCAGGGGGGCTATGGTCACTCTCCTCTGTTGATCTCATAATTGGACACTAATGACCACCAGTCCTAAGTTATCAGTGTCTTAAAGAAAATAAAGTTTTCGGAGTGTCTATTCGTACCCCTGGTACGAATAGCCTTGGCCACACAACTGGCTATTCACACCCTGTTACATAACAACAAAAACATGTTGCTGGCGTGCCCAAAAAACATGGCCGACATTCGTTTTTTCGTCATCAGAAAGTGAAGAATTCTGAACGGTTTCAGCACTAATATCTGTTCAAATTAAATTTGAGATGGAAAAGTTGTGTTTTATTTTCATAATCTTTGTTCAGTGAACACATCCAACCGTCAGTTTGTTAGCTAACAGAAATTTCGTGAATATGACGTTCAGGCCTATAAACTATAAGTTTACCTGCAAACCTCCACTCCGTGTGATCAGATAGTGCAGTGGTCACAGGCAAGGGCTGGCGTGCGGGAGACTGGGGTTTGATTCCTGTGTGATGTGTTTTGCCAGAGTGAGTGTGCATGTGTACCAACGTCTCTAGAGAGAAGGCGCGCAATTTGAACAAGAAATCGTTTCTCAAACGGAAGTTTTGATTGCAACAATTAGCTAGTTCATGCACCAGGGTGTAAATAGCATGCAGTACTATAAACACCAGGGTACGAATAGCATCCACTTCTAACTGTACATTGATGCAAACAGCATACCTTATTCAGAGTATCTATTACACAGCTGAGCTATTCACACTCTGTTATGTAACAACAAAAAAAACATGTTGTAATAATATATATATTATTACATTGTGTGATCAATATGCCAGATTAAATGCACAGGGGTGCAAATAGCATACACTGATATTTGTACCAGACGAGGTACTAATAGAACACATTGCTGTGTGCACCTGGATACGAATAGCATTCACTTCTTATTGCACCAGGGTACGAATAGCATACACTGCTAATTGCACCAGGGGTGCAAATAGCCTTACCCTAAAGTTTTTAGTAAGAGCTTTTTTTCATGCCAGATGATGAATTTATGTCCTGTACCGAAACACAAGGTCTTCTGCTTATCAAGCTGCAAAAGGACTGCACTGCAGTAGTGTTTTAGTGCCTACGTTATTGTGGGTTTATTGTCCTTGGTTGCAGTAACTGTAAAGGGTTTGGGTGTGATCACTTTCATGAAAAACAAGAGGTATTTCCATCACAAGTGGTCTGGGGTTGCAAGGTATGTTTCATGATAATATCTACAGGATGTGAATGTAGTTTGTTTGCACTTACACTTACAAGTTATACTTTGTAGTACTCTTTTTTACTAGCCCTGGCAGTATAAAATTACATTTGCTGCCGCTAGGGTGCGTCTAGATTTCTAGGCTACTTTTTTACAGAAAGTATTTCCCAATTTATTTATCCTGGAACATATCCCAATCCCCACATATGTTGATGACACAAACACTTTTGGTAGGGCTTCATATGTATTAGTTCAGCTATTTCTTATTCTTACTGAATAGGTGATTTATTCTTGGTACATCCTCAATAACTATTAGTCGGTCTTGATTTAAAGTTATTGATGTATAGTATTGATCAAAATAGAAATGTTATAGCCTTCTGATGTTGTCTGAACATGTTACTATATTCTGTCACTGTAAGTCACATGTATTCAGACAGTGTATTAGGAGTCTATAAGCTCTCTATCTTGACCCATACTATTGATCATTTCACAAAAACACGCACACACGCACGTGCACACACACATACACACACACAGTCTGTAGTGTCGGGAGGGGTTTTCTTCTGAGGCCGTTTAGGAATCACAAAACTGTGATAACAGAAGATCAGAGCTTTATTTTCCAGAATTCACTGTTTAAACTTTAGAGTATCTCAAAAGGATCAGATAATCATTAACCAAACATTTACAGCTCCATCTCAGCAGGGTTTATAACTCATTAAAGATTCATAATTGGCATTCACAGGCTCCAAAATAAGTTCAGAATTAACTGTCCAAAAACTCAAGTTCCAGGTTTACAGTCCACAAACTCAAACCTTCCTTGAGCACAGCTTCCAATGCTTCCTCCGTGTGTCCTTTTTGTCACACAAACACTCCTTCCATTGGTCTCTCTCCTCTGTCTTGATTAGTAATCCCAAACGCCTGCACTCCTCCCGCTGCATTGTGGGAGATTTAGTTTTTGTGAAGGCGGCCATTGTGCGACTTCCATGACCTCCTTCTAAGGGAATGCACCGTCCGTCCATGACGCCACAACACACACAAACAAACAGACACACACACACACACACACACTTGACATATGAAGTTGTAACCATGAATTGCTGCATATCTCACTCTCAAATTATTCTATGTATGAGAGTGAGTATATGGGTGTGTATGGACGGTGCCTCTTTTATCTGTTAGAAGTTGTTGAATTGATAATTGCCTTTGTGCCATTCAGACCACCAGGACCAGCACCTCATTTTAACAGCACAGTTAAAACACTTGCTGCCACCTTGTGTCTACTGAGGGTACTTCCAGTAGAGGATAGAGGCCCACTAACAGCCATACAGAAGCCCCCCACTGCCTGACTCTGCTTAGGTCCTAAAGTGGGACGGTCAGGACATTTTAAGCCTATTAAAACAATCAATATTCAGACCTGAATCCAGATCCTGTGCTGGGGTTAAAATGGCTGAGACACTATATACTGTATACATGTATACTGTATACATGCATACATACATACGTGTATACACACTTATTCATTCATTACATTACATTACATTACATTTAGCAGACACTTCTTGACCGAAGTGACTTACATATGTCAGCTATATTACAAGGGATCACATTGCCCCCGGAGCAACTTGGGGTTAAGTGCCTTGCTCAAGGGCACAACGGTGGAAGCCGGGAATTGAACCAACAACTTTCAGGCTACTGCACGCTAGCCCAGCTCCTTAACCACTACACTACCACCGCCCGCATTCACTCACATACCCACCCACCCCCTTTTTTTACTCCCTCAGCTGATGTTTTTATCCAAAGTGATTTACGAGGACTTACATTCAGGCTACACCATAAAAGGAGGCCTTAGGGTAACAATAAATACTTAATATAATATAATATAATATATCTTTTATCTCTGTTTAACTATATATACCGCAACTATAGTTTGCATTTTATTCAGATGTTTAGTTGAATTAGTTAACTTAACAATGTTAAATATCTTCAAGTGAAGTTGTACTGAAACAGACAACAGAGCCATGAGAGCAGCTTCACTGGTGAGGTGTGTGGTTGAGCTGAGAGACAGAGGCTTGAGCACCAGAGGTGATTGTGGGTTTCCTGTTGTCTTGCTGTGTTTGTCATTGTTCAGGTCTAATGCTGTTTGATCCTTTGAGATGAGCAATAGTTTCGCAGCTTTTGCAATACCTGTGGATGACACTGTATGATTTGGTAATGTAAACTTCTCTTCAATGTAACTCTGAAGTTTATTTTGTTCTCTAAACTAAAAGGTTCTTTCAGCACCTTGGACACTTCCCGACATTCAGTAAATGATTCTGGATCAAGGAATCTGTTTGGCCCACACATAGATTACTGTTTGGTTGGAATTGCTGCAGTTATTGTTCTCCATAAAGAGTTGATCACCTTGACATAAAATTATCCATCTTACTGTGTCTAATTATCTTTGAATAACTGAAACAGTGTACAATACATCATTGTTTAACTGTAAGGAGTAAACCTCCTAATAGAAGAGATGTATGGCTTCATTCTCTTTACAAAACAATGCCATAGGGCTCTTGTTGTAGGAGGTTTACCACTTACTCTGAGTTAACTTACCCAGGTTTGTCACTAAACCACGTACTTGGAATACACTGTGCCCTGTTAACCTTGTTACCCCAGTGTATTTAGTCTGCATGTGCCCTCTGTTCCTTGTCGGTTTTTGTTTGTCAGTTCTATGCGGTTTGGTGTACGTTTCTGTTATTCTAAGAAATCTGGTATTCCATCAACCTCGCTAATGAAGGCGGCGCTTAACAGAAATAGCCTGGCTTGAACTAGTGTAGACTTTCACTTGGGGCTGAAGCCGTTCCATTAACTCAAGTTAGCGGCATCTTGGCCTCGTTTATGCAAGCGAGGTTTAGTTCAGCTTCATCTCTGCTCGTGCACGAGGTAGAACAGTAGACCAAAACAGTAGATTGACGAAAAGAGGATATATGTCGTAAAATTAAGACAATACTAGACGATTTCTGTTCGATTTGGTAAGCGCCATCTACAGGAATTTCATCGAAAGTCATCAAATTTAACATCGAGAGAAAAAAAATAGATTGCCTACAGAAATTGGAGAATAATGAAAGCATACATTTAAAACAGCAATGGTAATGGTTTGAAATCAATTGCGAGTTTGATTGGCTTCACTCTTGAACACATAGACTATACAGTCTATGCTCGAACAAAAGGAGTGAATGAATAAATAGTATAAACTCAAAAACAACTTTGGCATATATTCAAAACTATCTATAGCCTACGTTCTTAGATTAAAATAGTTCACTCCAAATTATTGTCTAGGTGTAGGTGGTCATGAAATAAATTAGTATCAGCATAATAGCCTATTGTCTCCCATAAGTCCCAAAGTGTTTGAAATATAATTATCTGAAATGCAATGGCTTTCAATTTGTCATTTTTGCCTAGTATTTAATCTGTGTAGCACACAGTTGATTTGCCATTCATGAACAATGGTCCACACATGAAGCAGTTTTAATTATTAGCTGCCTATAGGCCTACAGGCTACAAAATTATCCTTTGGCTTCCATCAGATATAATAGGCCTTTAGCCCACTGGCAAAGCATATTAGCCTACTGTCACTGAACAGCCTACCAAATGTAGACATATGTCTTTCATTAAAGAGTATAACTAAAAATGCCATTATCAAGGTGATAAGCTATGTAGCCTTAATACGTTGTATGGAAAGCGAACCTGTGAACACGCAAGAATGTAATTGCTGGTATGCTGTCTGTCTGCACGATCCACCACCACCGAACGTAAATGACACAGAGTAGCAAGATTCCTAGAACCACACGCATGTGAAGTTAAAACATTTTAAGTCGCATATAAATTCTTTGGAGCTAGTGAATGTGTAAAAGTTGTAAGCTACAGGTGATGAAAGCACAGGTTGACGGAACCATCTATCTTTTTGGACTCGTTTTCCGACTGATTGGTTTTTTTTTTGAACACAGCTTAATTTAGCTTGAAAGTTAACCTGCTACGGAGCAGGTTAGTTCTGTGGCATAAATTCCCATAGTTACCAAGCTGGGATTTACGTTAACCTCATTAATGGAACGGATTTCTCACTAAAATTAGCGAGACTTATCAAAATAAGCCAGGTTTGGCCTTTAGTGAGGTTGATGGAGTACCCCCCTAGTCCTTCCAAAGTTTGTCTTGCCTCACTTCTGGATTCGACCCTCTCCCCCATCTAACCTGTAACAGTAACATACCAAATATGAAACAGATTTTTCAGTCAAACACCTTTGTACATAGTTTAGCAAGAAACACCAATGGCACCAAACCAAAGAGTCAATCACCTTGACATAAAATTATCAAGCTTACTGGGTCTAATTATCTTTGAATAACTGAAATAGTGTACAAAACACCATCACATACCAAATATGATACAGATTTGTAAGTTGAACACCTTTGTATAGTTTGGCAAGAAACACCAATGGCATCAAACCTTGCTAAGATTGCAAAATAAGCCTCCCTTATGACTTTTATTGTTTCATAGTTGACTTCCCCACCACAAGAGCTAAACAGCAGCAGTGGCCTGAGCTGAGAGGTCTGTTGTGAGTTTCCTGTTTGCCACGCTGTCTAATTTTAGCAGCGCTCATTTCCTGCCACATGTGCTTGTCTACAGAAACCTGTGTGACACTCTGTCAACCAAACCCTGGTATTACTGCTTACCTTTAGATACAATGCTGAATCACACCTGTTTTCTTGTATTTCTTTGTCATGGTTTTGACTGTCATTCTGGATTCAATTAAATAGGTTACTCAAGGTAAATTGTCATTATTTCTGTTGTTTTAACACATTTCCAAATAAATCCGTATTCAGATGAAAATAAAAACTAACACAGTGTTGTGTTGTGGTGTTCACTCTCACTGGGACTGATAAGCCCTGACCTCTGAGTAAGTACAGAGATCAGGATTCTCAGCTCTCTTTTTCTTGGGTCTCTGTCTGCGCTCTTTGATAGGGATTTCCAGTGCAGCGTAGCACACATCTTTATCTTCATCCTGCAATTGGCAAGTAGAATATTAAAGCTTATTTCCAGAGGAAGAGGAACTCCAAAGGTACTTGTATGCATATTTACATTCAAATCACTATAGTATAATTGCTTGATGATTGTTATTGTGACCGGAGCGCAATGCCCCAAATCAGTTGTATGCCCAGTCACACAAAATAACAGAGGTACCCTACAGTTCTTAAAGATAAGACAGAGATGTGGTTATAAGTTACAGTATAAGCATAAGCAACCAGGTGTCACAAAGTGACCACCAAACCCTTTTTCTGGAGGAGAAATTAATTTAATTCAGGAGTAGCACTGAATCAGTTGTTTGCTCAGGATCTACATTGGCAATAAGATGGTCAGATTTGTTGGACGTCTGTTATCCCATTACTCCCTCAGGAGCCAGCTCTGTCATTGGTGAGGTGCAGTGTGTTCCTATCAGTGATTAGACAATCTTAGTTTCAGAGTGTTACTTCTCTATATGCCTCCTTCAGGCTTTGTACTGTCACTGGACAGTCAGAGTGGAACTAGATGCATAATCCAATGTGTTGACTTTACTTTTTATTAGTTACAGTTGAGACAGACAAAGACAAAAAGTAGTATAAAGCAGTGAAAAGACTTAAAGGTATTCAATGAAGTTAAAGAATAGTGTATTTTATGAGTTTTGAAATGGCTAGCTAGCTCAATACTGAACGGATTTCCATCCCAAATGAAAGTTTCTACAGGCATGTAAAAAAATCCCACAGCAAATCCCGACTCTGCGGCCATCTTGATAACGCACTATGGGGAGTTATCGGGCAGCTATATTTTCCTGCTGAAGTGAATGGGGAGGCATACATGAAGGTTGTGGCATATTGGTGTTGCGAACTAACCCAATGCATTTCTATGGAAGATTTTGCCCCCCAGTTGCCCTCATGGTGTCCTATTGGCTGGTCTTTACATGAAGAAAATGTTTCAGTGCCCTGTAGAGTACCACTTCAAACAATAAGTTTGAGTGAGTGCCCTTCTAGTGTTGTAAACATAATGCAAGATCCTATAAGGTGCCCCCTAAAATGGTCTATACTTGACGTTCCCTACAGTGTATGTGTGCCCTTCCATTGGAAAAGATTGCCATTATGGAGTGCCCTCTATGATGCTAGTGTTCCAAAGTGTGTCATTTCCAGCAGAGAATGCAGTATGCAATGCGGACAGAGACTTGGTCTTGACTCTTAGGAGGGAGTTTAAATGTTCTGTAATGGAAGTATAATTTGCAATGAAGAATCTGTAAAAGTTTCCATAACCAAGGAAATGTTGGAGTGATAATGGATGAGTGGGGCAGGAATGGACAGCCTCCACCTTCCCTTTGTCCATAATGATACCCTCTGGTCTGATATTGTAACCAAGGACTGGTTTTGGGCTGGGTGGATGAGAGTGTGTGTGAGAGTAAGAGAGAGGGCGGAGCATATAGGGGATGTTTTTTTGCACATTTACCTATTTATTTATGAATTATTTATTGCTCTTTTTAAAAAAGCACTGACCAAAAGTGGCAACTGAATTTCGTTGTGTTGATACTCTGTATTTTATGCAATGACAAATAAAGCTTCTATCTATCTATCTATCTATCTATCTATCTAACAGCTGTCAATCATCCCATGAGCTCCTCTCATTGAGGCAGTGTTGGCTCAAGAGCTAGAGGATTCCAGCAATCGGAAGGCTCGAACCCAACTCCTCCTGACCCTGGTGAGGTGTCCTTGAGCAAGACACTGAACTCCAAAGTGCTCCTGAAGTGCAGGTTGGCGCCTTGCTTGGCAGCCTCCGCCATCAGTGTATGAGTGTGTGTGTGTGTGTGTGTGTGTGTGTGAATGGGTGAATGTAAGACATCAAATTGTAAAGTGCTTTGAGTGTTCGGAGATGTGAAAAGCGCTATATGAATGCAGCCCATTTACTATTACCAGAGTGTGAATTACCCCACCATAATTCGGGGGTACTGCTGCTTCACTTCTTCTATGACCATCATGGTCCACTACCATATCAATCCCTATTGTGATCACCAAGTGCAACATGTGTTGTGCACAAGGTCTAAACATGCGACAAACTGATAATCAGTACTAGGCTACAGAATCTCATCGTTCTTATATATCCTGTCGTCTCCCTGCGGCCTGCTCACGGCTTTCATCCTGTGCCTCTCCTGTCTGCTGAGCACCCCTTTCCTTAACACAACAGTGTATAAAACCTAACTGCACCTACACAGTTTGTAGATCTTAGTGTTATTATTTCCTGCTTACTCTTTTAGCACCAAAAAGTGCTTGATGTCTGTGTGCCCTTTCCTTCTCCACATAGTGTCTCTTTGAATAAAATAAAATCCTAATTTCATTAAGATATAGTATCAGGGTTCTCAGATTAAACTACATTTATCGAGCTAAAAATATGAAATAATAGAATGTAAAAACAATACCAACCAATTAAAAACAAATTCAAATACTAGCACATACTATTTAGCCTAGGCTACTTGGGTCTTTTTATGTTTCCACAGGTTTCACTGATGTTATGTAGCCTAGGCTTAGCTACATCAGACCCTCTTGTGCATAGGGCCTACACAGGATCTGTGCCAAACTAATTTCAAAAGGGCACAATAATTTATTCAGGATAAAATGAGAATAATCATAGGCTATGGAGTTCATCTCCTTGGAAATTACAATCGATTTTACCTCACCACAATGTAAAGCTTGATTTAAATAGAGAATTAGCCTACCTTGCTAACTAACCTTGGTAACTAACCAAGGTCTACTTTACTAGCCTCAGTGGGTAAGTAGCAGGCAAGTAGCCAGTAATTCAATGTATGAAGACATGACATGAGCTATGAAAGAACAAAACACGTTTATAAATGAAGGTTGTAAAATAACACATTTTCAACAAGCTAGACGTCAGCTAGCAACTTACATTTACCAATGCACGTCAGCAGCAAACCGAATTTAGCCTAGCCTACTGGGGGAATTTACCTAGTTTTGTTCATAGACTGTAAAAAATGGCCAATTTGTCATTCAATGTTGACACTTGCTTGTGAAATTGAAGTCGTTCTCTATCTCAGTTGCTTCTAGTGCCACGGTGGTTAAAAATGGTACGATCCACAATAGGGGTGTCTGAAATCGCTTTGCATTAAAATATCTGGTGAAAATAGGAGTTGACTTGTATTGTAACTGTAATGATATTTTTTCACAAGAAAAAATATCTGACCCCCCCCCCCCCTCCCCCAAACAAAAAAAAACACAAACAACCAAAGTAAAACAAAAGGCCAATAATTTACACTATTATTATTTATAATAATTTATATAATTATTATTTTTTAAGAAATTCTGCCAATTTGAACTTGAAGTATTGTTAAATAGTGCATTGTCACTTTAAGAGAAAAAGGTTCTCATAACGTCCTTTTGCCAGCTGTTGCTCACAAAGCATAAGGCTGATCCAACTCCAGCCTTTGTGTGCCACATTATCAGCACAATATTAAGCTATTAATATTAGGATTGTTAGGAAATGGAAACATGTAATGAGTTGTTGCTATAGCGTGACATTTCTGTTTGCAGTTTGCCATTAAAAGTTCAGTATGAGCATGCAGCCACCTAGCTATCTTAGATAGGGCGCCTACTCTAGCCTGTTAGTCCTCTAAAATGTTATTTAACATTGAGGAAATGCAGAAATGATTTAGAAACGTACAACAGTAGCTACGTATAGAATATACCAAATATATTATTATTATTTTATTTTATTTTTTTATCATCGCTTTGGCGCCCCCACGGTGCTGCGCCGCATTTAGGCCATAGGGCCTACCCACTTTTTGCGCCACTGGGGGTAATTCGAACTATGACTATTACCATTCTTTGTTTAAACAACAATTGTGTCTTGGACCAGAGCTATAGTGACTAGCGTAGGTGGCTAATTGGAGCAATAGCTGTGTTTATGTACGTTTCACATGACTATTAAACTGTAAAATGAGCAAATGAGGAAGTTTTCAAAAACTACAAATATGCTGAACATAAAAAACTACATAGTGTTGCTTCAACTACTGCCTCTAAAATACATGAGCATCAACAGTATAACAGGTAGTTTTATCTTCACATATTACTCTTTTCACCACCATGTTTGAATACTGTTAAGTAAACCCCCTCCCCTTTTAGCCCACCAAGGGCTTAGAATTGGGTGGGGATGTGTCCACATCAATATCCAGCAACTACTGAATTGTCCCAACCAATAAATGTCATCAAAAAGACAACAAATATAACACTGTCAAAAACGCGTCAACGTCTATAGGTACACAAAGGGTTAATCCTATGGGGCCGACACACATAAAGTGTGTCCAAATTCACACCCATTATTTTCTTTTGAATTAGAATTTTGGCAATTGCTAAGCCATAGAGTATCTACAGATGACGCCCCTTTTCATCCATAAAACATCTCATCCACAAAAACTTCACTCAGGTCATGAGGAACCATTCCTACTGCTGCTTAGCTTGGCTTATTTGTCAGCTAACTACTGTAGCTGATAATTGTGTTGAAATATTTGAGTCAGTCCATGTCGACAAGTGATCCCAATCCCAAATTGGCACACCTGCCAGAAAACACAGAATAGTGGACCTGGCCACAACTTCAGAGAATACAAATGGCATGCTTAATTGTTACTGTTATAAGGGGGTCCTCATAAAATGTTCTCCCCCAAAAGGGGTCCTTGTAACCAAAACAATTGGTAATCTCTGGCCTAGACTGTCCAGAAACGACCAAAATAAGAGCAAAAGTAAAAGTAGTAAAATAATGCTGAAAATAGGCTGGGCTCCAAAGAGTTAATTATAATAATAATAATAATAATAATAATAATAATAATAATAATAATAATAATAATACATTTTTATTTATAAAGGCCTTTCAAGGCACCCAAGGATACTGTACAATTAAAAAGGTTCATGGATGGTATAAATTACATACAAACAGAAGCACAAACACAGAGGACAGTGTTCAAGAACGCTATACACTACATATAAACACAGGCACAGACACAGAGGACACTGCACACCAGAGAACAAACAAAGACAGGGCATAGTAGAAAGAAAACATTGAGTGAAAAGTGCTGTAATATCACTGAATAAGGAGTGACTGGACATGATGGGTGGAGGTGATACAGAAGTCAAGGAAAATAAAGAATTAAATAAGATAAAATGAAAAAACAAGATCAAAGCACTTAAGATGTTCTATATCGTGTTCTGTGTGAATTCAAGAAATCCATACTGTCAATAAGTGTACAGTATGTGTGTGTGTGTGTATGTGTGTGTGTGTGAGAGAGAGAGTCTGAGTGAGAGTGTGTGTGTGTGTTTTAGGGGGGGAGGTGGTCTGGGGGCTGAAAACCTATGTCCTTTCAGCACACCCTGAACTTCTTGTTGAATAGCATGCATAAGAGACGTGACATTTTCCACTCGTCAACTCATCACTGAACCAGTGACTCATCATGTCCTCCCTGGTAGTAATTATCATATCTAACTGTCAATAAGTGTACAGTATGTGTGTGTGTGTGAGTGTGAGTGTGTGTGTGTGTGTGTGTGTGTGTGTGTGTGTGTGTGTGAGAGAGAGAATGTGTGTGTGTGTTTTAGGGGGGGAGGTGGTCCGGGGGCCCTTTCTTTCCCACCCTGAACTTCTCGTTGAAAAGCATGCATAGCAGCCATTATATTTTCCACTCGTCACTGAGTTCACATCACTGACCCTCATCATGTCCTGCCTGGTAGTAACTATCATTGCTCACCTGGGTAAGTTTAAGTTTACAAAATATGCAACTAATTGTAATTTATAACTACAATTATTTATTATCATTTTTTTATCTTTTTTTTTATTTTTCGAGGATTTGTCTTTTACGTGGTATTTGTCATGTCTTGTATGTATTTTCTAACTCCTGGCTGCAGCCCAGTGTCCCTTAGTGGGATAGTAAATTTAACATGATTCAACTTGACTTGTGGATAAGATTTTGTTTCTATTGTCTAAAGCTGTCCTGTCCAAAGCTATGTTTCTAGGTTTTGTGCTATCAAGAATCTGACAACACCTGACACTTCATTAACACTTCATTCAAACTCAGATATTAAATTAAGTACCAACTGTCATTTTTAGGTGTGATACAATCTGCTCTGAAGGTCTCAGGAACTGAATTGGATCTAACGATCAAGCCAGGGAATAATGTTACTCTCTACTGTGACTGCATTTGGACCCAAGGTGCACAAACATATTGGTATAGAAACTGTTCACATTATAGGCAACCTTCATTTGTGATGTCAACCCAAGAAGCAATTATGTATATAGACAAGCTCTCCACCTACGAATTTAAATGGAACACCACTAGCCAGTCCCATGATCTACTAATCAAGAACATCACTGAGTCTGAGCTGGGGTTGTACTACTGTTCTGTTGCTATGACGAAAGTGATTGAAACAACTGTAGTTCATCAGAGAGTTTATCATATTTATGGAAATATAACCTACAAGTTGTCCTTTGAAGGTAAGACAATTAGCTTTGTCCACTACAAACGGTTACATTTTTCATAAATTTCTTTAGCATGACATGATCTCTGATGATGTATTTGAAAATAACTAACAATTAAAAATCAGTTTATTTTCTTAAAATGGGCTGTTTACGGCAAGGATTATAGAGCGCTCCGCTCTAAGATCTTTGGTTTACGGCATCTGATAGATTGCACTCTGTATGGTATGTCCAAGTATCAACATATTACAGTTTTTTGCAATCACTTTGTCACTTTTTTCAGAACCTTGATGTCATTTTTCACAACTCTAGACACAAAACTCACAACCAATGATCAAAATGCACATTTTTCAAAACTCTAACCTTTTTCTCAATTGCTTGGATACAATACACATAAAACTTAGATCATTTGTTCATTCAACAAAAATCACTTGTTCAATATGACACAACTTTACATCAAAGTACTACTATTTCAAAAGGCAATTCACACATTATATTTCAAATGAGTGTCTATTCATTTCCTTACAATGATCTAACTATCAATTGATACAACTGCTCAAAATGATAAGTAACTGTTGCATTACTCTTAATGCATAGTTGTTTGGAAACAGACAAACAATCTTCCATGTTTACTGCAAATCATGAAAGTTTCAAGATACTGTAACGAGATTCATTGTCACCAATTAGTGTGGAAACAATTAGACTGCAATATCCATGGATGAAGCCTAATATTTTACAATGCTTCATCAGACACTGTGTCTATGGTCCCATAGCTTTGATTCAAATAAACCTATGTTGTGATTGTGTTTTGCATCAATATATTACAAACTTTGTTCAATGATTCCACTGTGTCTGTAGTATTCTCTCTACTACTGCAGTACTTTTACAGAGATGTATTTACTGTACAGTACATGTAGTACCATAATGAAACCTGTATCACCTTTGTTCTACAATATTTAATTGTGTCATTGTACGAACAATGACACAGTGAAACTATCAGTTGCTTGTGTGTGGGTTTTTTGAACCAATGATTGTGCAAGTGCAAGATTTCTTTAAAGATGTGACTGCACAATGCAATGGTTTGAACATTAGAAAGCCTGTGTTACAAGTTTTGTGTCTAGAGTTTTGAAAAATGACATCAAGGTTCTGAAAATAGTAGCAAAGTGATTGTAAACAACTGTAATAACTGGTGTAATTAACCCTTTCACATGGTTTTGGACCTACAGTACTGTATGACTCACCCTATAGTGTGAGACTCCCTATAGTTTCCTCCTATAGTTTGTGTCCTGTGCTGTGATGGTAGTTTTCTGTGGGAATATTGTCAACCTACTCTATTGGTAATTGAGGCTACTGTAAAATAGGTGTGGAGTATTCATGTTAATGTGCATTAATGAATCAACACTAAATCATACAAATTACATTGTACAGCATGATTAGAGCTGTAGAGAGTATGATTACTTGTTTGAAATCTATCTATAAATTTGAAATGTGTAGTTGGCCTATTTTAAGCAGGCTATCATCGCCTACCTTTTTTTTCTATGAATTGCATTGTGTACACAGTAGTTGCCGATTTGGAAGATCACAATCATGGTGACCATTTGCCTTGTATATAACATCGGACTAGTACTTTCTATGTTATGTGAGCCCAGGTTCTGTTGATGTATTATTCCGGTTCACATTACATTAATTTAACTGTAATGGTCATCAGCAATGAATGACTCACAACACTCTAAAAATAACAAAATGAGGTATATTACATTAACATCAATTAGTGAAATGTGGTAAAAGATGATAGGGTCTTCCTTTTTGTGTTATTTTGTGACCAAAAACTTGTGCCAAATGTATAGCCTACATTACTTGTGACTTATTTGAACAGATACTGCTTCCTCCCCTGCTCCCCCTGATGGTGGTCAGTGCCATCAATTCTGTGCCATCATGTGTACATCACTGCTGATTTATTTGAACAGATGCTGCTTCTTTCCCTGCACCTACCTGTCCTCCTCCCCCTGATGGTGGTCAGTGCTGGTCACTGCTGGTCATCTTGTATCCTGTGTGTACTCTACTCTCTGCCCTCATCTCCTCCACCTGTGTGTACGGCCTCTGCTGTAAGACCCACGAGAACAAGAAATCAAACTCAAAACTCTGACTTCAGTACCTATTCCGAGGTCCGAACTCATCATGTATGAACTTCATCAAATTGGAGAATATGGCCCTATTGACATGTATAACAATTAACTTATTGTTAGTCGCATGTCGCCTCAAAAGTAAAAATAATTATAACTTTGTTGTGCAACACTTCATATCACCACTAATTATTTCTCCTGTAATCACTGAATTACATCAACAATATATTGCCTCTTGTTGGTTGCCACTTAGTCTGAATGGAGCTTAAGTCTGTACTTGAAGCATACAAAGAGACTATCTCCTCCCAAGTGATCCAAGCTGGACACACTGGAGGAGATGGTGAAGGACAGGATAACACCTCCCATGCAGCGAAAGAGCATCTTTAGCGACAAACTTCATCAGCTCTGATGTGTTACAGAAGAATATAGGAGGTATTTCTGCCAGGTGTCATCAAATTGTATAATTCATTTGCTTTTGTCAGGCCTATCTATCTATATCTATCTTGTATACTAAAGCATAGCTCAGAGGTCTATACTATAGATGGGCATGACTAGTGTCCATCCATGAAGAGCTGTCTAGTTTACTGTATTGCTTTTCGTTCACAAATAAATCTGTTTCTGAAGCTTGAGTTCATGTTTTGTGTCAGTAATGTTACAAAAAGTTGAATACCGAACAAAGCAGCTGCAGTGCTGGTAATGGTTCCGCTGATCACACCAATACTACAACTACAGTAATTTCTTGTGTATTAGCCACATTGTGTATAAGCAGGAGTGTTTTATTCAAGTTAAAATAAACAAAACCATATTAATGCCATATTAACTAGGGATGTAATGATTACCAGTATAATGGTGAAAATATTAAAATACATAAAAATGTTGACGATAATAATTACCGTTTTCATTTCAAACATCATGATTATCACTGTTGATTACCGCGGTGTGGTGTGTTTAATCCTTCCCAGCTTCATCTGAGCCTGCTTTTGACATACAGTAGGCCTGGTACAATGGAACAAAACTGGTACCCTACTGATTCTGTTGTCTAATTGATGGTTTTAACTACGATTCGGATTAGGCTACACCTTTGCGGGGAACTTTTTCACCGCAAAATGTGCACTGTATCATGTAGCCACTCTGCTTCTTTTTATGTTCACATCCACATTAAATCCATTCCACTCACGTTATCAGGAGAATACAGTAGCCTAAAGTTTTATTTTGAACGCTTACTTTGGTCTCACTCATTGCATCCAAATAACAGAAATAGCAAACTCCAAGTTATGGTAAGTTAAGCTATAAGCACATAGCCAATTAAACATGAAGAAAAAAGTGAACGGGACACTTTTTGAAACTATTTCAGCTTGTGTAGGCCTATCAGTGCTTTCTGAACATATTGAACACAGTTTTAGAAATACTGTGATAATACCGAAAACCGTGATAATTTTGGTCACTATAACTGTGAGGTTAAATTTTCATACCGTCAGGGTCTCTGCACATTTTCCAAGTGCAAATTGAAAGACTTTTAAGACCTTTTCAAGACATCTAAATGAAAAAAAAAATAAGACTATACCACGGCAAAAAAGATTTATTTTACTAATTTTAACACCCACCCCATTTGGGATGTCTACAGAAGTTACCAAATATATTTTGGTGAAAGAAAATAATTGTGTGTGAATTACCTTCACAGCTATTCAATGTCCAATTTTAGTGTCTGGACTGCTTGCTTTTGAAGCTGGCTGTACATATCTGGTTGTGCTACTGGCTGAGGCTGACTGTTCTTCACCTGTGTCTGTAGTAGCCTAGGCTACTTGCCAAACATGT
>NC_063189.1:30968388-31093889 GCF_017589495.1 Alosa alosa | reverse complement strand
ATTCTTCTTTACACTGTCTTACTCTGCCCAGGTACAAACCTGTATGGAGACGTTTGGGAAGAGTAACCATCTGCCTGTCGACTATGTCTTCAACAGATATCCTCTCTTTGTGTTTAATGATATTTACTCAACTGTCGTGTCCATATTTATGCAAAATATATACATGTCCATTTTGTTCCTTGTGTCTTATTTTGACTGGTGTGTTATAGGCTCTGTGTCAGTCTCACGGTGCTAGATTTGACTTTTTCAGGAGAGATTAGTCTGGAGAGAGAGACAGTTCTACAAATTGTCATTTGAAGTGATTTGAAAATAAATGCAAAGGAGGCTATGCCTGCATGTTTTGAGCCAGCTCAAATGTTTACATGCACATACAACTTAAATCAACTTGATTCAGTATTTCAATTCTCATTTGAATCACACCTTCAAGAGCTGCTTTCACTTATTAGTCATATTTTAGTCAATTTCTATACATTGTCAATGCTGTCATTATTCCAAACATATTTGGTTCATATTTTCCATAGTTGTTTCCAATTGTAAGTGCATATGACGTGTTCATTTAGCCTATCTAGAGAATGGGAATGCTTAGCCAAAAAGGACATTATAGCTAATTAGTTACAATATAAATACAATTGGCTGCTTCATGAACTAGTTAATCTACCTCAAACAATTAGCCCTGCAGAAAACTAGGATTACAAAATAGTTGCATTATCTCATTACAACACAGTCGCATGCAGATAGCTCAAGATAGACAGTGAAACAATTCATTTTGGAGAATAGCCTGTTTATTGTTACATCAATAGTTTAAATGTCAGCAGGGATGGGCAGTATTCCAAATACAAATGAGTATTTTGTCATTTGTATTTTATTGAATTGAAGAAAATGCCTTCGTATTTTGTATCAAAATACTTTATAGGCGTATATTTTTGTATTTTAAAAATACTTCCAAATATTTTTGTAAAGCCAATACTTTTGATGATAGGATGACATCAAAAAAGTGCATGTGTAGGTGGCTCACACACATAATCCCTCTCACATCAGCCTCAAGTTTCTTGAGAACTTTAATCATTCAATCGGAACACATGGAACCGGTTATGGTTGCCCTGCAACATTGCTCAAACGATGCATGTATCCTGGTCCCCATGTATCACCTAACAACACAATGAACACAGTGACCAGTTAATTAAAAACCAACTAAAAGGGCCATGATCCTTCCAGATCAACAGTGTTACACAGTGCAATATCAAGCAATATGGGCATGCATTGACGATGTCAGAGACATGTCCAGAGCCTATTGACAAGTTCAGTAGAGACTTGTTAAGCTTGGCCTAAGATTGGGGAACTTGGATTTATTAATATATTTAGCAGATATACAGTTAATTATATTGTACTGCCCAGGGACTACAGGTGGAAATTAGCCATTGTTGGCCGGGCCCAAGACATAGCTACATGCATTAAAAGATTAATGTTTATTTGTGCAGTGTCCCTCTTTTAAATAAATACATTCCCATTCCAGATAAGATTGGGCTAAACAATTACTTTTTATGGGAAGGGGAGAAATATTATTATTATTGTATTATTACATGTACAGATATCTTTCAAATATCTAGGTACGTGGTGACGTAGATTATGTAGTGACGCAAATACGTTTATCTCGCGACATTACCTTCATCGCGGCGGATGTTGATGTTTTGGTTCATAGTTTACCCATACTCTAGATTTTTTCCCGTTTTGTCGTGGTACAACCAAGTTTTGCTCGGGAGCTTGTCTCTGTTTTGGAAATACTGTCTATCTCGGCGCTTCTTCCGAGAAGCGAGAAGCCGAGACAGGCAATGATGGAGGACTTTGACGAGATCTACGAAGAGGAGGAGGAAGAAGAGGAAGACGAAGACAGGGCCGCGGAGGAGCAGCTACTAAAGTATGCTCCGGACCCGGTGGTAGTGCGCGGATCCGGCCACGTCACTGTGTAAGATACCGGGGAGGATAAAGTGATAAAAGTGGTAAAAGTGGTGTCGTTTAATGTGTTACATTGTGCATTTTACTTAAGTTCAGCAGGTTAAGCCATGTTCTATTGGGAAGGATTGTCGCCGTGAAGGTCCCAGCAGAACAGTCTTCTCGGCTAGCTTGGTGGTTGCTAACGCCAGTGTGCGAATGTCGATTGAGAAATGTTAGCGATAATTTAGTCCACCCTTGCGACGGTAACGTTAGCTGATTTTTTAGGGGTTAATAAAATATGCTGTCTCTTCAGTTCTTCAGTCCCGAAACATCTCCCGCTACTGTCGTTTTTGTAGTCTGTATGCTTAAAGGCCTGTCTAGCAAGGAGATTTAAATACTGATAAAGTGAGTTGCTGTCTGACATTTGGTCTTCGCGGAGACAAGTTGATATGCGTGACATTGGTTAAGTAACGTTAGGTCTAGCAACACTGCAAATCAAAGCGCCTGGACGGCATCATCATTGACCGGTCAGGCAGCTTTGCTAATTTGTCTTTCTCTCCATCCTAGGTTTGGACTCAGCAATAAATTTGAGTCAGAATTCCCTTCAGCACTTACTGGGAAGGTGAGGTCTCCGTTAAGCCAGTAGGGCTACAACAAGACTTAACAATGTCCAATGAGGTTTTACAGTGTGTTATGTCTGTAAAGTCATCGGTAAGGTCATTCATTTGACACATTGTGCTTTCCTCTGATGTCTAGGTTGCACCCGAAGAGTTCAAATCCAGTATTAACCGAGTAAATGGCTGTTTGAAGAAGACTTTGCCAGTGAACGTCCGCTGGCTTCTGTGCGGTTGCCTATGCTGCTGTTGTACACTAGGCTTCAGTTTGTGGCCTGTGATCTGCCTTAGCAAGAGAGTAGGTTATCTCTATCTCTTAAATTCCTTATTATGTGATGCCCACTCCTTGTACCCTGCAGCATTCTAACAAAAGACACCCTTTAACATTTTCTTCTTTTCAGACTCGCAGGTCTATAGAAAAGTTGTTGGAATGGGAGAACAGCAGACTGTATCACAAGGTAATTGTTTTGTGGAGCAGCCATTCAAATCTCTATAACATTTTTGGCACAGTCCATGATGTTAAATGTATTTGCTTTTGGTCTTGTTTCTAGTTGTGTTTGCACTGGAGGTTGAGCAAGAGGAAGTGTGAAACCAACAACATGATGGAATATGTAAGTCAACCAGTCATTCAGACTTGTCCTTTGAGTCGTTGTCAGTGTAACAATGATATGCTCATACCGTTGCGAACTATGGTGATTTATTTTGCTTACAGATAATTTCTTCTCATTCACAACACAGGTCATACTCATAGAGTTTCTACCCAAGATTCCCATCTTCAGGCCTGACTAATGTGGGTTTGCCCCACGAGCCTCTGGTGTGGTCTGCCCATGGTGCCTTGCTCCGGTACTGTCACGGTTGTCATGTGGCTTCTCTCCAGTTCAACTCTTTTTCAAGAAGAAACTGGTTTTGCCTCTTAAATCTACCCTTTCTGCACAGACAGACAGACCCTGTTTACACATGGCCATTCACAATAATGCTGGGGATTGCCTGGGCATCCATATGTGTTTGGGTTCATCACCCCCAAGCTCTTGCTCACCTAGTAAGGATGGACATGGAAAAGGCCACAAAAGATGGACTCCTATGTCTCACCATGAACTGGAGTGGTTACCTCCCGATTCCACACTTCAGATCTGATTCCACACACGTTACCCTCTTAACAAATTTGGCCCTCTTTGCTCAACTCCTCTTTGAACAGTGAGAGACATCATTGTGCACCAGCTGCCACTGTTCTTGAATGCCCTTTAGCCAACGCTCTGAATTTGAGCAGGCTGGAATACAGGTGATCATCTGAGGAGGAGCAACACTCGAGGAGCCTCTGCACAATGCATCTACCCCTATTTCCCTAAAACACATTCTCAAGTCCTTGGACCCCACCCTGCTCCCAACTTCACTGTTAGAAGAGACAATCACACAATGACTGCAACTACCTGGATGCCCCACACACACCCTCTCCCTTTCCTCATCACACACATTTTCCAGGTGGTTTATCTTTTCCAGTGACTCAGTGCACCACTAAACAATGATGCAGCACAGAATGGATTTCTTTTTACACCCCCACCCTGGTCTTTAACCCAAATATAAATATCATTTCATCTTTTGGTTTCACTATGTATCTCTAAGTTTCTCATTTTTTTAGTAGTATTTGGATCTTTTGTTTACCTGCTCAGTAAGAAGGGCAGCCATTTTTGTCATGACGTTTGTTATTGTGTTATTTGAATGTGTCTGTGTGCGTGGGTATGTATGTACATTTCTCTGTGCATCTGGAAAGTCATGCAAAATAGGGCAGTTGACTGGTTCCTTATGAAGAGAAAGAATAAATAAACCTATTAATAAATACATACAACAGATATGAAAGACTTATTATTTTAGAAAATTGAACACTTGAAGTTTGAAATGCAGAACAAGTCTCCACAGATCCTCTCTGCATTTCCTAGTTACTGGTTCTCTAGGATTTTTCTTCACATGGGAGATGAAAGGTCATGGCCAATTTGATTTGTATGTTTCTTGTTCCTTACTAGTCCTGGGTCAACCAAGGGCTACATTATATTCAGGTTTTGAATAAGTTTATGTATGAACACTGTCTACAGTGTGAAATGTTGTTTTGTTTCTGTGGACATTGCGTGCCATCAGTAGAGCCAAGAAAGCTGATGTAGCAGAAGCTGCCATTTCCGATACTGATCGTCAGGCGATGACATCCCGCCAAGTCACACTCGGGCCTTACATGTGTGAAGGAAAGCCTCAGGGCTTTCATTAATAAGCTTATAACAATTTTACAGAGTTGAGCTGAGAGTCAGATGAGGATCTTTCCAATACACACAGAGGCTTGACACCTCAGCGTTGCTGGAGTGAGGCCATTTTGAAAAACTTGGTTCATGAAATGTGATACCATATTGATTTTCTTCCTTTTTTAAGTCTTGTCTCTGGTTTACAGCCACTTGAGGCCATAGGTGGTGTGTCTGTGAGTATGAGTGCAGATGGTTCTATGATTATGTTCTGGTCTCTCACCTTGCTTGCTTTGTAACTTTTGTCCTAACCCCCAAGACATATTTTATAAGAATATTTGTGTACAGTGTGTATGTAAAGTAATAAAATAATCAAACATGAGCAGGACTGACTCCTGCTACATTTGTGGTTGTTGATATTTTGTTACTCTGATATTGTTTATGGTCAAAAGTCAGTCAGACCCTTCTT
Source organism: Alosa alosa (assembly GCF_017589495.1). NCBI lineage: Eukaryota > Metazoa > Chordata > Actinopteri > Clupeiformes > Clupeidae > Alosa > Alosa alosa. The sequence continues at coordinate 31,088,652 of NC_063189.1, read as the reverse complement.
CCCTCATATCAGCATTCATCAGGAATGAGTTTTAATTTCTCCTAAGCTAAAGTATAAAAACAACCCAGGTTAAAAACAAGAAAGACATTACAAATTCTTAGCGTTTCCTTTTTTTTTACCAATTTAACATGACATCTACATGGTACATTTTGAGAGAAGAAACAAAAACAAATCTCACAGAAATTACAATGAACTCTGATCAGGACCAAATAAAGATAGGATGGGGTGAGGTGATGGTGCCGACAACTCTCTCCAGGCATGATTTACAATCAACAACAGTGCTCCATGGAAAGAGATGGTAAAGACCCAAGGGGGCGAAGGGCAAATGAATGAGATGAGGGGGGGGGGTGGCGGAAAGGGCACAGGTGCTCGTTTATTCCATGGCCTCCTGGTTCTCCTGGTCTCCAGCTCGCTCCTCGCTGGGCTCCTTGCCCTCTTTGCTGCGCTTGGACTTCTTGTGCTTGTGCCGGCGGTGGCTGTCCCCTTCCTCACTGTCGTGCCGCCTCCTGCTACTGCTGTAACAAAACAGTAAAACCGTGTCCATCAATGACTGTGCTGATTAAATGTTGGAATTAATGAGACGATGCTCCATTTGTTGACTGTTAAAAAACATTAGTGTTAAAAATGTTGCACAGTACCTCCTGGAGGACTTATGTGCCCTCTCTTCTTTGTCTCGGTGCCTCCTCTCTCTGTGTCGCTCCTCTTTCTCTCGGCTGGCTCGTTCGCGGTGTCGCTCGTAGGCACGCTCAGGGTATTCACGGTACCGATACCGTTCTTCGTCACTGCACAAAAAAAAGTAGTTCTTTTACTTAAAGCACAGTCTCTATGGTATCATCTCAGTTCTGAAAATACCTCACGTAAAAAGGCTTTGGTGTCAGTACTTGCTACTCTCCATGTGACCGACGGCGCTTTCAGTGCACCTGTTGTAACCCATGGCTGAAGGGCTGTGTTCTCGCTCCCGCTCCCTCTCCCTTTCGTGGGCTCTCTCTCTCGGCCGCTCACGTTCCCTCTCCTTTTCACGCTCCTTCTCGCGCCGGGGGTAGTAGTCCCACTGTTTGGAGTTGTCCATCATGGTGGGCCATTGAGCAACTGCTCCAGGCATGGGAGGCGGATAGCCACCTAGCAAAGCACAGATCCAGAGAGAGAGGCATTGAAACGGAAGAGAAATAACAGTAGGTGCTATTGCTGTACTTGGCATGTAGGTTTCAAGCATTATCCCTTTCTCACACACATTTCCACATTGAATTTTATGAAAACCCAAGTTGGAGTTTCCAGATCACATTTTCCAATCTTTTACACAAAGCCTCTTTTTTATATATAAACGATAAAAGAAGAAAAAAAATGAAGAGGCAGATGAGTGTCACTGACCTCCAGGGAAAGGGTAAGGAGGGACCGAACGTCCATCGTAACCACCAGGATGCCCACTGCTGTAAAATAGAGCCGGTGACTTTAAAACTTTAAAAATCACTCATATACATATCTAAACATCCTAGGTTTTTCATTATACAGCTGAAGCAAGTCCAATTTAAAGTAGCTGTTTTAATCTTTGGGATTAACCATTTAATCTTAAACCTAATCGTAATTTATCATCTCATAAAATCTACGCAGCAGCAATCAGCCTTCCCCATGACATTTGTTATACTCATCCTTTCCAACCTCCTCATACATAGCCTGTGTGTTGAGCCACTCCCTGCCTCTCTTGCCTTAGAAAACTGCTGTCCATTGCTGCCTGGATAAGAATCCTGTTCTCTTTGCCACCGGCTCTGTAACGTAGCAGCCTAAACATGGCAGCCAAATTCCCTACACTACACACCACACGGAGAGAGGGTTAGTACTGCAGACACCAAATAACACTGCCATGTTCTGCCAGCGTGCGGTCACTGAGCCCAGCCTCGCATCGCAGCATTGGTGGCGGAAGAAAAATGGGAGTGGCGTCGTGTCATAAAAGACATGTACATAAGAAGATTTCGGAATCTGATGGAAGCGATTCCTAATGTGAGAGGTCACATCTAGTGGAGCAAGAGTAAGGCTCTACATAAACTTTCAAGTCACAAAAAACTGACAAGTTTACCTTGTTGAACAGAATGATAAAGATAATCATTTGTGCGAAGCAACACCCAGTCCCCACTTACGAGGCAAATGGAACATGGCACCGATGTAAATATGCTGTTAAAGCAGTGCTTTTACATAATGCACTCTCCTTACAACTTAGAAATGGACTCTATGAACAAACTATATTAAAGGCTAAACCACAAACATCTTCAAGTGACAAGAGTACAAAGTGTATGAATGAGGAAACAGACTGAGGTGGACGAGACACCACTTACTTGTCCATTGTGGGCATGAGGGATGGAGGAGGGCCACCAGGCGGAGGAGGGAAACCTTTCAACACAATACAGTTATCAGATCAGTACATACACGTCCAGCTGCTCAATATGGAGGCTCTTTTATTAAGACACTATTGTATGCCTAAAGCATTCTTGGGTAATGATTTTTTTAAATGTGTGTGGTCAAAAGGCCTTACCAGGAGGAGGAACAGTGATGGGAATTCCTATGAAAAAACAAATGGTTTCAGTTACAAAGTGTACCAGTATGACTGCTCTTAATCCACTAATACACTAACTCAGGCTTACAACTGATCTTCATCCCTAACATGATCGGACACCGTTAATGCCTTTTATGGGAGTCATGTACTCATATAGCTCCAGCCTTTATTGGGCAAAAAAAGCTACACAGACATCACATCAACCAACGCCCTGTTTTTATTTTCCTTCTTCTCATATGTAACATTTGAGAGAAAGTGGAATAGAACATTATGTCCAATATTCCAATATATGGTTTAATGTTCTGCATTTCTTATTAGTGGGTTACTTTGATACTAAAAGTATGATTCTATGTAATAACTGTATGATATCTGTACTGTCCCTGTGTATATCTGTGTGTGACTGTGTTTAGAGATAAGCAGGAATATTATGACTTTGCAGTGTTTCACTGTTCTGCATGGCTGCGTCAGTAGCTATCTGCTCCGGATTGCCAGGTTGCCACTAATCAGAGTCTGATTCAGTGTAGTCCACGTGAGATGGGATGACCAACCCCATCTCCCGTCAGCCTGGAAGGATACTTAAACCCTAACTATTTCCTTGTCTAGTTAGAGCAGCTGATGGATCTTTAGGTGAAGTCATGCTGTCCCTCCCTTGATGCGCATCATTGTAAATAAACTCTGTTCCTGATTTTTCATACTATTGGTCTGACTGGGTCTCTATTAAATCTATGGTATCAAAATTACCATCACGTTAAACATGACAGCTAGAAAGGCATATGTAACAGATTCATTGTGGACAGAGAGCATTCTATGCTATGCGACAGTCGGACTCTGGCATGCTGTCAGGACACAAGAGGCTGCAGGAGTGGTGTAGCGCTGGAGGAGCTTACTGGGCGGCGGGATGAGTGGAGGGGCGGTGCTGACGTTGGGCGGAGGGGGCAGGAACGGGGGAGGCGGGATGTTGGGAGGAAGGGGGCCTGGTGGGAAGAAGGGGGGCATCTTGGCCGGTGTTGGCTCAGCGTCCGAGGAGGAGTGTTCCGAGATGACCTGCGGAGGAACAGATGACTTTAATCACACTGCTTTGGTCTAGCAGACCATGGCAAGTGAAGGTAAGAGCACAACAGAGCACTTTGGCAGTCATTTTAAAACAAAATCATTTAAATAGCGAGACATGGATAGGTACATGGAGCTTCCTTTATTCCGTGCAGTAGATTAAAGGTTGTTTTTCAATATTTTCTGCGTACCTGGATATTGTTCCCTTCTTGATTGTGGCGTCGTCGTCCCTCAACCCGACTAATGGTTGCAGTCCCTCCCCCAATGACATCAATTGTGCCACTTGTTTTCCTAAAGCAAAAATACACACATAAATGAGGTTATATCGAATGATGAACCTCCATGGGACATGAGCAGTACACATGCTATGAAAACGGGATCCTAATCCAGCAGTCATCACACACACTCAGATGGCATTGAACATGCACACATCCCCGAAGCCACAGCTTGGCCCACCTCACCAGACCTCAGAGGAAACACGGGCACACAGTAACACGTGGGCAGACGCAGCATCATACTGGCACACATGAGATGCCTCCGTTGTGATGTGCAAGGTCAGAGGAATGTGTTTTTGTGATGAGTGTTCCCATGGAGATGGTCCAGCCATGCATTTGCCTGGTGGAGATGGTGCGACTATTGTATTTTATCTCCAAGACAAAAAATGTGTATGCTGGGTAACTTCAATGAAACAACAACAGAAGCAAAGATCAGTTCCTGTGGGTAACAGGTGTCACGAAAACGCATGAGCGACAGTCTACTATTGCATCAGGACCCTCAGCCACTCTTAGCCCCTGTGATGACAACGCCACGGCAACGGCCACACCCACTTACGTATAATAGGACATGTCCTGATTGGCAGGGCCTGTCCACTGGGGAGGGGATATCCTATGGGCGCATGAGCAGAGGGGAGAGAAGAGTTACCACTACCCCTCTTTCAACACAACAGCACCACAGTCACAGAAGGACAACACTCAGTCTCAGCACACAACACTCCCTTTGGATCTTATATAAACACTAAAACACTCTTAACACTCTGACCTGTCATCCCATTTAACATGCTTTCGTTTTCAGTGAGACAATATAGCAAAATTGTGCTAGCGACATAAGAAAGGTTCCTGGTTTGAGGACTTCAACTCTAAACTATCTGTGAAGCTGCCAGTATATGTATGATTATATTTTCACTGGACTATCATTTTAATCAGTCGTCTGTTTACAGGAGACCTACCGCTCATGTACTGTATTTCTGACTGGTACCACGTGCTGCTTTTGATCCCTTCTGATTCAATCCCTATACAATGCACTCAAACTTAATAGATGAAAACTAACTGTGTGGACACTAGGTCTGACTGCTCCATCACCTGGTACACTTGAGTAACAGTGTGGACACTAGGTCTGACTCGATCGCCAAATCAACTTCAACATCACCTTCTAAGCACAGCAATAGTCTTTTTTTATGTAAATGTGTTAACACATTTTCAGTGGTTACACACATTTTACATGGTGCTTCTGTTTAGGCATGTGTGTACATTGTTGTGAAAACATGATATCAGAGTTGACAGAAGCATTCAAGCAATTGAAAAAAACTGTAATTCAAAGGAACCTTAGTGGACAACATTCATTGAAGGCAGACATCCTCACGGACCATCAGGGGTGAGAGCCTTGTTGAATCTTAAAGTCTACTTCACCCAAATAGATTGTATAATACGTTACGTCTGCTGACTGCTGCTGATCAGTGATGGAAGAAGAGAATACACAACCCAAACCTCTGTAGTTTAGAGGGTTCTTCTCTTAGTCAGAGGTGGTTTCCTACCTGGTTGGGTTTATTCCAGGTTTGTTGTATATGTTTGTTGGGGAATTGAAATCTGGCTTGATGGTGTGGGGAGTGAGGTTCACCACCTCCTTTTCAGTGTTTCCTGTTCGTCCCTGCTGCACCTAAAAGCAAGGAGCATCATGAAAGGACATGGAACACCGGTTCTCTCTACAGCACAGCCTATATTTAGTACCAACAATTAAGTTAATGGTGACCTGTTCTTCCTGGACATAGGCATTCTGCTAGAGACCAATAGGGTCAGATACAGGTTGGGTACACAGTAGAAGAAGAATTTAAGAAGATTAATTAGAAGATGTTTGAAGATTAATTAGAAGAAGATTGAAGATTAATTAGAAGATATGGTAAAACATAAGGATATAGAAGGGAATAAGGGAATAAGGGAATTGCTCACAGGGAATAAAAGACAAAGAAGTATGCCATCAGGGGCAGACAGACAGTCTGCATTGACATAACTTACTGTGATAAAAGACAGTATACACTGACATAACTTATTGTGATGAGACAGTATACACTGACATAACTTACTGTGATTTTGCTGGTCGTTGAGGAAATGTTCATAACATCCAATCCCATACGAACTCTCTTCTGTTTCTCACAATAGGCTTTCCAAGTATCCTCGTTGAAGCCATAGTTAAAGTAGTCAGAAAGGTCAGCACCTATTAAAGAAAAAGGTCATTGGAATAGATCCTTAAAACATTTTACATTGTATTCTCTTTATTAGATATACCATTTTCTGATGCTTTTCCTGGTTGCCTATTTTCTTTCCTTTTTGCTTTCCTAACTAGATGTTTGCATTGCTAACTTTGTTAATTTGACTTACAGCTACCTCCAGTCTCACATAGAACAGTACATTGTGCTACCAACACTCAAGCAAATGCCTTCACTGGCATGGACAATGTACTAACTGAACAACTGCAAATCACAGCACAAACAACACTGGATGTCTTTAACAAATGCTCACCTGGTTTTCTCCAGGGTTTCTCCTCAAAGGACTCCATATCAACCTCCAGTACCGGGACGCCATTGATGTTGCCAGGGGCCTCCAGGTCCACCCCCTTCAGCTTGGCAGAGGCTGCACACAGATCCAACACATAATACATGAATTGCACTGCATAATATTTGGACATATTCAAGACTGACATGATTTATATTGCACAAACCAGTAAATGGTCTCAAGATGTAATGAAGGGTACAGAAAAATTGGTTTTAATAAATATTTACCAGTAGCTAACATATTCAGAATGCATACCTGCCCCATAGGGTCTGCTACCCGCCGTCTTTATGTTTAGGTTAACTGGTGTGGCGCCATAGGTCCTACAACATAGAATGTTGTGTTAAGAGTCACACTGGTTGGGAAAAGTCTTGCTGTGCTGATAAGATAACTTAGCAAAGTGCAATAGGCCACTTCCGATGATTGAACCCAAAGGAAGAGCTGGAGCAGAAGAATAGCACTGGACGCGACTAACGTTTCAGCACACCACGATCTTGATCAGTCAAACTCAGGAGTTATCATATGACAGCAACTTAATGCAACACTTACGTGTACTGTGGAGGTCCAGTCTTAATGTCACCAATGGTGACTCGGACGTCATCGTCATCATCATCACTGTCACTGTCACTGTCCTCATCTTCAGCAGGTGTTTCTTTCTGGTGGGAAAATCATTTAAATGTATCATTTTTTATGTAAAATGTTCTCCTGTGGCGCAACTGAGCAACATACTGATCATGAATTTCGGAAATGATTATCTGTACAAAAATGAAAGTCACTCTGGATAAAAAAAAAAATAATAATAATGTTCTTTTAAAATGTCACTCATGAACCATAATAGCAACTGCACAGCCAGAGTAGTTAAAACGTATATTAAAACACCGCTGCAGTAAAATGTTTGATGAATAAATACAATAAACATGAAATTACATCAGCACAGTGCAGCCACAAGTGTAAATGGAAAAGTGTATTTGGTTCCCCTCAATTTTGACCTGCATAGAGTAATTTACCTGACTGGTCACTCCATTGCCTGTGGCTTCCTCTGTGACAGGGGCAGGTGGAGCAGCACTGACAAACAAAACACAGACGCTTTCAAATAAGCATTTACAAAACACAGACCCTTTCAAATAAGCATTTATCATCCAGCATGCTAACAGTGAAGGTTAGTGACCCATCAAAATGAGACCTTGCAGACCCACCTTACAGCTGCTGTCAATTTGGCTTCTTCCTCTTCATTGTCTTTATTTTCACTCTCATCTACACACAGCAGAAAAGAAGAAAGCTATTAACCACTGCTACGTCCACGGCCAAGATTAATTGACCAGAGCACAGCCATCAATGCAAATCCAGTTGGGAATATTAGATGGGTAAAGCACATTCTATCGACAGTTTACACTAGTAGCAACAGACAATATTTCCTGAACGTTTGCAGAGATACATATCGAAATAATCTCTATATGATCAAATACTTGCAGTTTCGCTTGCAGCAAGAAGCTAAGCATACAGCAAAACTGATCATGTAACTTCACGTTAAACAGCGCTTTGCAAGCTAAGGTTGGAACTTGGGCCTACTAATTTTGCAACATTTCCCAAAGTCATGCGACTGCCAAGAAACTAGTGCCGCACGAGCTATCGAATATCACAGTGTTGCATTAACGCGACTTAAAAAAAACAATCGCCGCATGTCGACAAAGTGAACCATTCGAGTGAACCAAAGCAATAATAGTCTAGCTGCAACTAGCACGCACCATGCTATTGCTAAAGTTGACTGCATCCAAAATGACTACGTTTATGTCAAATTTACCGTTAATTAGCAAACATTATAATGTCGCACCAGCATGGTGAGCATTGTAACAATTCGTCAAAATAACGTAACTTCCATCTCTAAATATCTTAATGCTAGAACAACATTACAACAAACCTCCATATAGCCATTCTTCTTCCTCGTCACCCGCGCTAGCATCAGTCGTGGTTTTGTCCGCCTCCTCCGCAGACATTTCCAATGGAGATGAACGCGCAAAAGTCAATATTTTTAAGATAGGTTAGCTAATAATCCCAAAATAGCACCAATGCATGTGCTGATCAACCCCTCAAACAAGTAACATATAGTCAAAATTGTATCTAACTGAAATAGATCTGAAAACAATTTAGGAAGCTTTGCTGCTTCTCTTCAGCGGAACACACTGCGACCAGTGTGGCAATAACTTCCGGGTTGTTGTTGCGTAGACGTAAAAGTCCTGCCGAGCTATGGTCCTGCACAGTACAAAAAGTGGCTGTTTTGAAGGCATGTTAGTGACTGATTTCTCAGGATGTAGTGTAAATAGAAAATAGAAGGGGTCCAAGTACAAATCCCTGCAGTACACCAGTAGCCTGGAGGTGAGATAATGAGTAGCCAATGAAAATAGATAGGGAGCTTTGCCAAATATCAGTAGTCTACAGTAAAGGCCTAGGCCTACCTCTCCTTCTGAATCTAGACGTCTGGGAAAACACAATGGGAAGTTACCACATAATGTGAAATATAGCCTATTGAGAATATGTATTAAATGCAGTATACCGATAGGCCTACAGTAGCCTATATAAATACCTGACAGTTTAAATAAAAAATCTGGAAGACAGAATGGGTCATCATGATTGGATAATCCAGCAGGTCAATGATCCATTACATAACATTACATTAACAACTAACAACAAACATTGTTTTAAAGCAAACAATTCTAGGACAATTTAAAAAGGTGCGTAGCCTACAATAAGATAATCCAAAAGGTAGTCTATGTTCAGATCAATGTAAAAATAGTGTATTTAATACAAAATCAAGTTTCTGCCATGGTCATCTCAGTTCCCTGATCTGAACTCCATAGAAAACCAGCGGGGTGAGCTTAAAATGAAAATGCAGAATAGTAGTGGTTCTCAACTACTGGGCCGGGCCCATTATTGGCCTGCCAACTGTGGGATAGGCCTATGTGTTTTTGTTAAAAACAAATGAAGGTCTTTTCTTTTCAGAATCAATTTGCTTGCCTTCAAAGTTGGGTTTCCCTCATTGTTTTCATCATGAAACAATAAAAGAAAAGATAAAATGCCAAAATATGATTATTATGATGGGGTGGGATTGGAAGATGACTGCAGGTACGCTTCAGATCTTGGTTCCTTGCATACCACCCAGAAGTGGTAGGGACGTTGTTAGCCACTTGCTCCAGATCATTTTTGATACTTTTTACTTACTGTATCTTTACAAGGGGTGCAAATAAATGTGGAGGACACTGTAGCTTTTTGCTTGTCACATAGATTCTGCTTTCCGTTTTATGCAGTGGTCAACCCTTAACGAATGCTTAACACTTGATTAGGAGGTTAGCTTTGACAATATGCAGTCATATCAGCAGGTTTCAAATGTTTAAGAAACACTTTTCCTAAAATGCTCCTTTGTCTAAATTATGCCATTAAAACAAACAACACAAGTAGATTCTATTGGTATCACAATTTTATTTAAATATGCAGTTGTATCAGTGCACAATTAAATCTGTAATTTCAGCGGTAGAATAAAAGCATGGATGCATCTATCATCTTCTGTGCTGCCTTGTGCTGCCCAGCCCCACCAAATATCGTCCAGTCAAAAGCATTGAAGTCCCCACACAGAACTAATGTGCCTGTTGGATAATACCCCCCTCCACCGATACAGTACTGAAAAAGAGCATAAGGTGTTAGATTCTTCAGTTAAAGAGTCTTCAGACTATTTACATTCTTGATTTATAACATATGAAATTGCTTTACTCACATATTGAGGCTGACATCCAGTTGGCTTGATGCCAGAACAGATGGCCATAGGTGCTTTGTCACTGTTGAATACCCTGAAGGTAACGAAGCCAGGTTCAAATTCATCTGCAATAAGATGACATAAGTCGTCATTTCCTAGATGTCATGGAATAAAGGTATTTTTTGCCTATCACACCATCCACCCATACCTCTTACAGCAGACCCATAGAGCTCACTTGTAGATTCCTTATCCCCTTCATCATAGATGACAGGGATTGGGATTCCACTGCCTCCTTTGCATTCCCCCATGCCATACTTCACAGGGTGGAGCTTCAGAGCACACCAGATCACAAAGAGACAACACTGTTTACGGCTTAATACATTACTTCCATGCCTGTATAAATATAAAGACTAGTGTAGATCTCTAATCTATGAGTCCTGGACATGTGTCTGTGTAACAATTGTATATGATTACATTCAGATGTTTGTAGATATTCCTCAAACTGTATGCCACTGACTTAAATGTTTCTGTATTTTACATAGTTCAAATGTTCAGATACATGGTCTAGATCTCAAGAAGCAGAATGAATAACTTTAACAGTGCCATGCTTTACACTGAAATACATGTAGCCTATCAGTTCATGTCAGTGGATGTTAAGGTTTGTACCTTGAATAAATGGTAAAGATTTCCTCCATATTTATCGAGGAAATGTGTGTCTGTGTGGTAGCGCAGAATAGAGGAGTTGGACCAAAGTCCAGGTTCTTCATTATTTGGTACATGCCATATAGAGACGTCCTTGGCTTTAATGTCGTAGTACCCAGGATTCTGTGGAGAGAAGGTTAAGAAATGGTTGTGTCTGAGGCGACTGGTTGATCTGAAGTTGTTGGCCCTTTTTTACACAATATATGACAGAACAATAGCAACAATTATGTCTTTAAATGTCTGTTCTGAATCTCTGCTCTCATAACACTCTTTTTATTATCCGTGTTTGGGTGACCCGTTTGTCTCGTGACTGCAAATGTAGGCACACATTGCTGCCCTACTTTAAAGCCCCAATATTAATCAGTGTTATGCTGTCACAAAGGGACAGGGAGAACTACTTATAAATTATTAGTTATAAATCCTTCCATGACCCGATGACTGCACACAGATGTCACTGACATTTTGAACTCTATTGCACGAAATGCACAATATATTGACCCAGTTTTATTCACCGTAATCCTCTTATTGTGGTGTGATAATGTTGACTCTGCAGCTCATTCGTTCTGTCATCCTAAGCTTAATAGCATATCCAACGGAGGTTGCATCTCGGAAGACATTTAACTGTTTATAACGGCAGACACAAACTGAGAGTCCTACAATCTGCAGACTATTGTTGGTCCTCAATAGAGACTGAGAATCCTAATATAACTATTATGATTGTCTTCAAAATATCACATGTAGATCAAATAAAAATCCAAGTATGTTTTTTTTCAAGGTACCTTGTAATCGTCATCAGTGGCACCCTCTGCAGTTCCAAAAATAACCCTGTTGGCCCAGGTCTTGTCCCCCTCTGGTTTGCTGGGGTCATCTCCATTTTGACTTGACCAGCGGTCGCCCCGGGTGCACTTTCCCAGGATGTCGTTTTCATGAACACTGGCCACCAGGGTCCAGCCTCCACCCGCTGTGGTCATGTCACAGAATGTCTGGTAGACGACACCACTTTCAGTGATAAGGTAGTAAATGCCGTCTATTAAAAAACAAAACATTTTTGGTTATCTGATTAGCATCCTCCTTAATTTACATGTCTAAGGAGACATGCTCCTGGTCTTTATATTAGCTGTACAAGCAATGAAAAGACCTCTTCCTCTTGGGGAACTTTATGAGATGGTTTGAGAAGCACTCACAGAAAAATAAGTTAAGATATACAGTAACTTTCACGTCTTTATAAAATGTTAACAGGACAGGTATGCAAAAGACATAACACCTTGCGACGTGTCATATGTGATTATTTACCTTCATCCACATTGTATGTGTCTTTAATTTCCTTGCAGCTCTGGCCAATAATTCTCATCTTGGCATGATGTCTCTTTAAATTCAGATTTTTGTGAAGGTCATGGGTAGTTGTATCTAAGAAGAAATATTGGCAACAAAAAAAATTACATTTTTGCAGTGATCCTTTCACAGCAGCATCTCTTGGCTTTTCAAATGAATAATGAAATAGTAAAATAAAATAATAATAAAATAACAGCCTGAATAGTACATGAGGGTCTTACTACAGTCAGCCGCTGCACAGAGTCCCAGTGCAAGGCAACTCAGCAGAACAGTCTCTCTTAGCATAATGAATCCCAAATATTAACTGTCCATGGTCCACAATGAGGGGGTTTTATATTGACCAGGACCTGGCACTGTTTATTTTTTTCTGTTTCACAAGAATGAAAATAGGCCAGTTTCGTAATAATGTACTACTGACTGACTCATCCCCTGACAATGTTCAAATCAATAACAGGTAAGGATAAGGTCAGTAGAATGTTTCAAGTTTGAAATGTTCAGATCTATAAGCGTAGAGGTTATTTCATTCATACTACAGCTTAATAAGAGCAGGACAGCATTTGTGACATTACTTTGATATTTGTGACATTATTTTGATAAACATTTATGTTTAATATATAACACTAAATAAAAAAGTGAGCTGAAATGAATAAAATGCAACAGTCAAATACATTTTTCATGTTTCGTGTTTATGCAACATAATTTATTTCACACACATGCACAAAAATAGTAATCTGCATGGTTTATTCATGTCTCTTCTTCTGACACCGAAATGGCTGATCCTGAATAAATAACAACACTCTGTAAGGCCCGTTTCGCTTAATCACATGTTCAATGCACACTGTAACCCATAGAAATGTAGAAAGACATTTTCATGCATATTTCAAAAGATCACAGTTAAAGCTGCCCAAGCATGTGTTTGGAATGATTTTACATGTCAAAATGTAGCCCGGTAGCAAAAAGCAATGTATGTGAATTCAGGCGTCATCTGAGGTGCTCTCCAATATCCAACCATGAATGTCAACAAAGACAACGCAAACACCCCGACCTCACGGAAGTTCCGCTCTGACACAGTGCATGACTGGGCTCTCTGTATGCGCTCAGTGAAACAGAAGCACCGACCCTTTCATAAAAGTGAAATAGCCAATTATTTATGAAGGTGGGCTCGGCTCGCAAAGAGGCTGCATCACTGGGAATGCTAATGGAACATCAAAGATGCAGTAAAGCGGTAGGCAAACGCCGGGCACAACAGTCCCATTCAAGTTCAACGACTGATTTTCCGTAATTGGAACTGGAACGAAGAACTATTCTTTTTGAAAACTTTATTGCTAAGGGTGTGCTTATAGAATAGACTATTGCTCCACATGGGGCAGGTAGCCTACGATGTTGGTGACTTCCTGCTGTCTCCAAATGCGCATAAATTGATCCTCGATAAACTTTATAAAGGATGTATAAAGTTTACCACTGACATACAGTAGGCCTACTGCTGAAAAGTTAAAATTATCCTATCTGGGGAAATGTTCACATCGGGATAGGGATCGCAGTATATTACCTCTACGCAGGTTGAATATACAGCCCCATGTTAACATATGAAACAGCAAGGTTCAACGAACTGTTCTGATTGTTGGACGCATGTTGGCTCATGACCAGTGTCCCCGGTGGTTCGCTGCCACAGACGCCGCAGCAGTCCAAAAGGCGTGCGAATGCTTCCCTGAAGTCCGTGTTGAACGCGTAAATGATCGGATTCAAAGATGAGTTGCACCATCCAAGCCACATGAACACTTCAAACGTCGTCTCACTCACACACTTTGGTTCGTCATTCTGTGGCTCCTGACAAAACGGCACCGTACAATTCACGACAAAGAAAGGGAACCAACAGCACACGAATACACCCATTATGATGGCCAACGTTTTGAGGAGTTTGGTTTCTTTTGACAACTTTACTGCTTTCGGGTGGGGACAAGGAAACTCGCTAGATGTACAGTTAACAGCATGCTCAGCGGCGCGTTCTAAAGAGGATATCTTTTGTATTTGCTTATGAGCAATCTGATAGATCTTTGTGTAAGTAACAATCATAATAGCCACAGGAATATAGAAGCTGATCATCGAGGACCATATAGCGTACGTCTTGCTAAGACTCGGATCACAGTTATCAATAGTTTGGCTTGTCACCACTTCAGTTGTCTCTTGCTCTGCCTTGTGCCAGTTAAGCTGAACTGGGACAAACGAGATGACGCCTGACACGGTCCATGTCATACTGACCATAATGAGGGCTATTTTCTTGTCCATGTTTCTTTCGTATGTGAACGGACTGGAGATGGCCCAGTAACGGTCCAGACTAATTACACAGAGATTAAGAATGGAAGCTGTAGAGCACATGATGTCGAAAGCCAACCATGTGTTACAGAATTTCCAGAATGGCCAGTGACCCAAGACCGTAGCGACCGCCTTCCAGGGCATCACCAATACGGCCACCAACAGGTCGGATAAAGCCAGGGAAACAATAAAGATATTTGTGACTTTGACTCTCAGATGTCGGAATCGCAAAACTGCTGCGCAAACGGTGAAGTTTCCAAATAGCGTCCACAAAATAAGCAGCACAAAGACACATCCCATTAGGATCCGAGATGGAATCTCATCCCTTCCAGTGCTCCTGCCAGTACTGTTTGCCATTGACGTGTGAAGCGTTTTTTTTTTTTTTTTTCAGTGTAAGTTCTCAAGTACCCGTTTCAGGATCTACTGTTATCTTCCAGTGAACTTTTGCGTCTCTGTCATAGAATGTTGTGAACTCCATCCGTCTTAAGAAATTTATCGAAATCGAAATAGAAGCTTACAGTCCATGCATGAAAGATGAACTAGGGTGCGCGCCACCACACAGCCACTGCAGGCAACTCAAAAAAACACGTGCCACCTTTCAGAGGAGATGGCGACTTTCATTTGCCTCTAGGACCGAATTTTATGCTGATGGAACGCACGTGGTAAATGAACTAAAGGCACCTCCCTAATACAAAATGACATGTAGAATCATTTGTATAATTATTTTCAAAATATTGCTGTCATGCATTAATTTAATATACATTTACAGATTGAAAAAAAAAACAAGCAAAGTTTAATTTTCCTGATTATTACTGAAAATTACTGTAATTGTTACATTAAAGTAAATTTGCTACCTATATAAATTAGGTGATGATGTTGGTGGGAACCTGATCCTACTCATCCTGCAACCTGTATAATTAACACTTTACAGATAGTTCAAAGTCACACTATAGCAAAGTCATATCACCCCAAAGACCTCCTGGCAAATCTATTTCAAGCTATATGAAACAGATTCTGGCTTTGTTGTTGTATTCTCAAAAAAATCTCTAAAAGAAAACACAGATAAAAAAAATAGTGTACCCTATTTCTGCGATTGTGCATGTTGTCTTTATATCCATTTTGACCCACAATTTATCCAACATTATTGACCTCCTAACCTATCAGACGTCAACAGTAAAGGCACAAATGGTAGAGCGCTTACTTAGCTTTGGGCCCTTATAGCCTGAGTGTCACTATACTAAGCTCCCCAGCAGGATGTCTATATGCTATGCTTAGTATGTTGTGCACAATTGGTTGTAAGATGAATATGTGTTCATCACCCACCCAATAGGGTGCTTGGGTGAAGGTTTAAATGTGCATGTGTTACAGCATCTGCTATACATTTTATATATCTGTGCCTTTGAATGGACTGTGACAACACATTTTCTTTTGCATATTCTTATCTCTGTCAATAGAATCTATATATCAAATCTTAAAATGTTGCATATGTAAAATTTATTAATTCATATAGATTGTTCCTGTCCAAGTATTGCATATAGAACCTTTCATACTACAGGTAGTTCTTTGCTTATGTATACAGTTAAGAACAAAATTATTCATACCCTTGGCCAATATTGATGTAATGTTAATATTCTCTTGACCAATATGTTTGTTCTGACTGAAAATGACACTGCCACATGCCAAAAGGTTGTAAGACAATGTGGTAGAAACATAGAATCAAAAAAATAATCGTTTTTATCTTTTTTACATTTTTATGAAAAATGGCATGTCCAAAATTATTCATACCCTTTTTTTTAAATAATCAATGGAAACATCTTTATTTGCCATCAAAGCTCTCAAAATGGTTCTTATAATACCTGCCAAGCCTCTCCATGTCTCCACAATGATTGTAGACCGCACATTTTAGCAGCAATCTGGGTTTTGAGACAGGAACGATTATTTGCCATCACTTTGGACTTGTGCTAACTTTTTTTGACTGATTGAGGTCTGGACTCTGGCTGGGCCACTCTAAAATGTTGATATTGTTCTCAGTTAACCATTTCTTGCCTTGTTTGGCTGTATGTTTTGGATCAATGATGCCCATTGGGAGTCCAGACCTCAATCCGTCAAAAAAAAGTGAGCACAAGGCCAGAGTGATGGCAGATTACCGTTCCTGACTGAAAACCTGGATTGCTGTTAAAAAGGTGTGGTCTAGAATTATTGTGGAGACATGGAGAGGCTAGGTAGATATTATAAGAACCATTTCGAAAGTTGTGAATGCAAATAAAGAGGTTTCCATTGATTATTTAAAGAGTATGAATAATTTTGGACTTGCCATTTTTCGTAAAAATGTTAAAAAAAGATGAAAACCCTTCTTTTTTAATTCCATGTTTCTCCCACATTGTCTTACAAACTTTTGGCATGTGACAGTGTCATTTTCAGATTTCAAATCAGCATTAAATCAATATTTCCCAGGGGTATGAATAATTTTGTTCTTAACTGTATATATATATATATATATATATATATATATATATATATATATATATATGTACATTGTTGTGGACTGAGGAATACCACAATGGGCTTTTCTGTAAATGTAGAGAGAGAGAGAGAGAGAGAGAGAGAGAGAGAGAGAGAGGTGGGGCGGGGGGAGAGACACAGTTAGGAACAAAATTATTCATACCCCAGCCAAACAAGGCAAGAAATGGTTAACAGAGAACAGTGGACATGTAATTTTGGACATGCCTTTTTTTAATTTTTAAAAAGATGAAAACACTTCTTTTTATTCCATGTGTCTACCACATTGTCTTACAGCCTTTAGTCACGTGGCAGTGTCATTTTCAGTACATGTGAATTTGCATACGTGAAATTCTGTAAAGATTATCCATTGTGATTTTCTAATGGTTTGTGTAGACTAGAAGTTTGAAGACTAGAACTAGTTTGTTAGAAAATCAAAATATCTGGAGCTGCTTATTGGCATTATGTTAATACAAAAGGAAAAGTTGCCATTGTTTATTATAAAACAATATAATATAATAGAGAGCAAGAGTATATATTTTGTTGTACATTAATTTACAGTGTACATAAAAGTGTGTAAGTGCATTTCACTATTCAGTAAAAGACAGATCCATATTTTTTGGATTTTATTTCACAATGTTCTCTTGTGTTTCACTGATCTGTGAGTTTATTTAAATACCATACAACAACCATAGAAGAACATTCGCTTCAATGCCATGGCCAACAAGACATCACAGTTCATCCAAAGTGAAGACAAAAAGGTTTAAGTTTCAGGACAAAAGGAGGGAAGCAGAAGCCGTTCAGGGAGTCAAATATCTCAACATCACAAAGGTCTTCCCCACAGCGTGGCTGAAGATGCCCCCATATGATTCACCAGGCACAACCATGGTGCGCTATACGCAACTCTTCCTTCATATGCAGTCTGCAGAGGTGTGTGACTGATTGTGTTCGTCCTGTCACTGAGTGTGCTTGCATATGTGTCGAATGTGACAACAGGCAACAAAGATTTTGTGCATGCTATTATGAAAGGAGCCGGTGCAGTTTAAACCATCATAGCTGGCACTTACCACAGTGTGTGAAGGTATGTTTCATTTGAAACAAAGACACAACAGTACCTTTGAAAGAGTGTACAGTGTGTGTATCTAAAACATACAGACCATATCAGTTGCAATAGAAGTGAATAACAACTAATTTCAACATCCAAGTAAAAATACGTCCATGCAAGTATAAGCACCAACCTCTATAACAGAGAAAAGCCCATTGTGGTATTCCTCAGTCCACAACAATAGAATGGATAAACAGTGCACTTGACAAACAGGTCTGGGAAGAGCTCTGTGCACCTGATGACAACTCATATTTAAATAGGCATCACTGCAGCACTATGGTGTATATTGCGAGGGCTTTAGGTTCACTAGCTGGTCACAAAGGAGAGCACCATCGTTTAAATAGATAATATCAACACATAGGTTTACACAGGCAAAATGTCAAACAGAAGATCTGAGAGGTTGTCTCAGAGGGAAAAGGTTTTTCATATGACGCATTATTCATTACATTCTAACTATTTCCGTTCTATAGTTCAGTGATTGAGATGTGTGTTGTGTATTTCTTTTTTTTTTTAAATGTCATGATTTTGTCTAAGGTCTTGCCTTGACAGCTTAGATTGTGATAGCAGAATAACATGGATTCATAACAATGGTCATTGGTTTGTACACATTTGTACTAATTTGTACACATGGAGTGTACACACACGCACACACACATACATGTATGCGTGCACAGCACATGCACACACACACACACACACACACACAAACACACATCATGCAGTCAGCTCAGCCCAAATTAGTAATGTTAGACCGGCCACCAGGGGGATTCACAATGCGATGGCCAGAACGTCGTGGGATGTTATCATCAATTTGTGCTCCTAGGACAAAACACAAGAGCAAACCATTACAGAAATCAAATCATCTCTTTAGCCAAAATTCCAACATTGACTAGATAATTTAAAAAGCCAGGAAAACAACCCAATAAGAGCGACTTCAGTTTCTCTAAACGTAGCCGTCAAGTCACTGAAAATGCTAGATAAACCAAACATAGCCTACAACTATTCTAAGTAATAATTTAGAATGTAATTAGGAGTGTTCTGTGTACTGTGATATCACAATTCACGGTTTGAGCAATTTTGGCAAATGGGACACATCGCTGTACAACAAATGAAGTGAAGTGGGATTACCTGATAGGCTGAAGTTGGACTGGTGGAGATTTCTGATTGGTGGGGGCTGGTGGCTCGTTGGCGAGGTCTTGGCAGAAGGTGCAGGGGTGATGTACTTTGGAGTGGCAGGCACATCATACACAGGGCCATCATACATTCCACGAGACACACCCTGTCTGCCTATCATCTTCAAAGCACAAGGTGAGAACCCTAACATTAGTACCAATGAGTAGTTTTTTATCATCGTCTGATGATAAATGGATTTCAGTTTCTAAGACACAAACCTCAACAACAATCAGATCTTTGTCTAAAACAACACGATATCTAAGAAATGAAAAAGAATATGTGAAAAGTATGTACCGGTAGATCCTTAATCTTTAAAACTGTTGTAGATGCTGATTCCATAGAAAAATAGTGTATAAATGTATGTACTGTTTAACAAATACCACATATAAATGTCATAAAAGAGTGCATTCTCACATTGTTCCTGGTTTTGACACGCTGGTATCCATAGTCAGGGAAGGGCTTGCGGGAGATAAAACGGCCAGTGCCCTGTTGCACATGAAGCTTGCCCTCTTCATAGACAACCTTCCCCTGGCTCACAACCAGAAGGGGAGCCCCACGACACTCCATCCCCTCAAAGATATTATACTCCAATGCCTGAGAGACAGAGAAAGGGACGGAGGGAGGGAGGGAGAGATGGAGAGAGAGAGAGTGATGGGCTGTAATTACAGCAATGCTACCAAAATTTGGATTACTATGGGCAAACATATTTAACAGATAGAGATCAAAGTACACTGATGGAGGACTGGTGTCATTTTCAAACATACATTTTATATATGTTCCTTTAAAAAGAAAACACACAGAGAGAAGAGGAAAAACAAGAAATACAATCAAATCCCTTTACCCTTACCCTTGCAATGACAAGCATAACTCGGATAGCTAACAAGGAAATAGGTAAAATACCCTCCATCATTGTACAGTAGTTTTCATACAAACACGGGCTCTCAGCCCCATCCCCTTTCTCACCGACTGCTGCAGTTTGGCAGTAATGGTCCTTGTCCTGTCAGGGTCCCAGATGACAATGTCAGCATCTGAGCCCACAGCTATTCTACCCTTCCGCGGGTACAGGTTGAATATTTTGGCTGCATTGGTGCTAGTGACTGCCACAAACTGGTTCTCATCCATCTTTCCCATTGCCTAAACAAAAGGATTCAAGATGAAGACTAACTTTTTCATACGCAAATACGCAACAACTATACATGTTAAATGCCTTAAATGTTAAGATTTGACTCAAAGTTCTGAACATGGTTTTAAGAATTTAAATATAGCACTCACAAACTCTCTCTCTCTCTTTCTCTCTCTCTCTCTCACACACCCACACACACAAACACACACATATGTCTCTCTCTCTCACCACAGCTTTGTCCCAAACGAAGCCCATCCTCTCTTCCACTCCATTGGTGCCCTCAGGGATGAGAGTGAAGTTGTCCTTCCCTATGGCCTTCTGAGAGGTGCTGTAGGCACAATGTGCACTGCCAACCACCTGCAGGTCTCCACTGAACCACAGAAACAGAGCAGCAACAACTGTGTTAAGTACATATGCAACAACAGCTATCAAAAGCCAATGAACAAATTTTTATCCATGGCACAAAAAATCAGTCAGACGTACTACTACAAAAATGCAATTTATGAAAATGTACAATAAATTCCATCTGTCCTTAAACCCTGCAGACTTGTATAAACATACTTTGTTGTTTTCCAATGTGAGAGTAAACACACTCAATAATTAGATTAGAACACATTTCGGTTGATTGGCAAAAAATATATTTCACTAGTTCGCCCGTCGGTATGATTGCTATGCTAGAGTGTATAGGTGAAGTGCATGTTTGACAAGGTAGCTGGCCATGGTCCTGGAATGCCTGAAGCAGAGATCGCGATAGAGAGATGACCGCTTGCACCCCCCTGTGTAAGGAGGATGAGTAACAGGGCAATCGGTGAAATGTACAAGTAGAGGAGGAGGGGGGATAATTTCGCAAATGCCGGAGCGTGTGACGTGAGGAAAAGGAGGTCGGCTTAAATACCCTGGGGGCGGCAGTAGGTGAGTTAATTGCTGTCAATCATCCCTAAGGCTCCTTCCAAACTTTGTTTAAAAAACATCTTTTTGACATCTTATGCAACATTGTTGTATACAACAAGTTGATATATATTGGACTGCTGATCATTGAAACCTATTTGTATGCGTTTGGAAAAATCAACACTGGAACACACACACACATGCACACGCAAAGATCATTCTAGATCGGTTATCATCTGACATTGAAGACTTATGCAATGAGTGGAGTCTGAAGCACTTCTGTAGACCACCACCAGATGTCCTTGCAATGCAAGCAGGTGGGCAGTGCTACACTGCATGCTGTTGCTGGGGGAAGTCAAAAAACTGAGCCACCACACTGCCATCTCCTGTTAATTACGCCCGGCTGGACATAAGGAGTGGCCCTTGATAGTCAGATCTTTTTTTCATATAATAGCCTATCCACTATATTTATAAAGCCATGGTCAGATGCAGAGATTCAGTTATAATGAAGGCTAGAACAATGAATGAGGTTATGGGAAGCTATACCTGATTAGGTGAATGGCGGGTCAAAAGTAAAAAAAAGAACAAAAACCAATGTTTTTCATAAATTTAAACTGAAAAAAAGTGGAACAGAGACTTTTACAATCTACAAAATGTATTATAAAAAAGTGTATCATATCAATAATAGACAACAGAAAAACATCTAGGCTAAAAATATATGTGTTCCCTTGTAGTGCAAATCTGATGGAGAGAGACTCTAATTGCACTGACATCTCCCTCTCTCTCGTCAGCCTGCCTCTAAGCTGGAGGGAGGGAGCCAAGGCAGAAAGTATGGGGGGGGGGGGCAATGTAACCATGGCAACAGGAGCTGAACGCCACCAGCACTGCATTTCTATTTCTGGAAACGGGGCCAGGGAAAGCAAGGTGTGGTGCAGAATCGAGTCTGGGAGGAAGTGGATCAGAACTCAGCGAGCAGTGGGTGGTCAGCAGGGCCAGAAGATGTCTCAGTGGTGTGTATATTATAGGATAGGCTAGCCTTCAACCATGGGTTTACAACACAGCATATTTACATCTCTGAAATCAATGGAGGTGCATTGATAAATTAATTTGGATTTGTTATTTGTTTCAATGCTATGTGCTACATGCAAAGCATGACAGAGAGTTGTATTTGTGTGGACAGTGCTCACAGTGCTCACAGTTTACTACCCAATAAATCCAACTTTAAATCTTAAAATGGCTTATTCATTTGGATTCATGTAGTATCAATGTACCAATCGTCCATTGGTCTTTGCGCAAAAACACATCAAAGTTTCATTTTTAGTATAATAATCCAAATGACTTTATGAATACTAAATTAGATATGTGTATGTGAAGAGAAAGATGGAGTTGGATTGGCCACAATCTTTTACCAGGCAAGTAGAGTGTGGAGGTGTTCAGGGGTCGTAGGGTCTGGACTGAGGGGCGGAGATGTCACATAAGCCGCCGCCTTGGCCCAGTTTTTGCTCCAATAGTGGGATCCGTCAGTGGCCAAGCTGGCCGTGATTGGCTCACCAAACACTACGGCACCTACAGAGCAAAATATGAACCTTAATTTCACAAATTTTATATAATTTGGTCCACTTGGAGTGTTAAAATGACTCCACAAACTGCTACTACTACTGCTAAAACTGGTGCAGTACTTAAACAATAAGCCCCAAGAGGCTGTAGGTTAACAGATAATTTAAGAACGGCTAAGTGGACGTTGTTAGGCATGATGTGAAAACCCTACTTAGGGCCTTGCTGTTCTAAAATACTCTGTAACCTATGGCCATTGACATATCAAACTCATACACAGAGTTTGTGGGGGGGCAGGGTGAGCACCCCCGGTGGAAACGGGTAATTGCATTGTTTCAAAAATTAGTGAAATACGTGACCAGATATTTTTAAAAATAATTTAAATAGCACAAAACAACAATATAAGGAACGGGCTGCGGTTGATGATGGGAGCAGCCAGGTTTTTTTCTCTTGCGATCCTTCACATCGAAAGCGACATTACGGCCAGCCTGATGAGGCATGCAGGACGCAAAAAACGAAAATTACTGTCCCTCTGACAGCGACAAGAAAATGTTGTGGCCCTTTCTATCATCAAAGTTGCCCATCCCTGATCTAGGCCTACTGATCGCTGTGGATTACTTTTTTTCGTGTCATTGGATTACAGCAAAATATGAATATCTTTTGCTTAACATGTCTTAACGTAATGGTGTGATTGCGCTTCATTTCTGCGTTTGGAGAGGCATCAGACTGTAGGTGAACACTTCCTTTGATTCTTGGAGTTCTCGCTATGATTTAGGTTTAGGTCTGCCCTGCACTCAATAGCCTACAGTTTGGAGTTTACTTACTTTGCCTTTGTAGAATCGAATTTGAGTGAACACATACATGAACCGATGCATCTTGTTATTTAAAACTCCACTCTGCTAGGTGGTTATAGGCTATATAGTTCGTTTTAAAAGCAAACTGAAATGTCAAGATGGCAACAGGTCATTACATTCTTCAATTGACAAAATATGATTGTACAAAATATTCAATCAATGTGGCGCAAATGAGGCTAGAGGCGGTGGATTCATTTATCAAAAGTGAGCAGCAACCAGACTCTATCGGCTAAGCCCCGAATGTTTTCAACTGCTAGGCGACACCCCTGTCTATTGAGTTTCAAGACAACCGTGCTGCATTGGATTTCATAAGGACGAATTGTTAAATTGTTACAATGTAATTATATATATATTTATTTAGCATGTTTGTTTTCTCCATTATGTGCTCATGCTGTGTTCCCCAAGTGGTAGGCCAGGTCTCAGCTGCTACAATTAGTTGTTTTTTTTTTTGTCTGCCCCCCCCTGGCTTGAATATCAAACTCCGCCTATGATTAAACTGTAGCCCTCTCACTCTATCAAATAAATAAACACCCCATCTGTCTGTGGAGTATTTTCCTCTTATTTGGCAACATGTTATGTTTATAGCATAGCATGTTTATAACTGCATTGCATGTCATACGCATTCTTGTTCCATGTCTGCCATGATGACATCACTCACCTTTCTTCCTGGCCTGGGATATGGTGTCGGCAGCACTCTTGCTCATCACCTTGGTGATGTACACAGGACAGTTCACCCGGTTTCCGAGGGTAATGGCGCGGAACACTGCTTCCGACTCCAGCTAAGAGGTGAGAAGAAGCCAATCAGAGCCAAATCAAACTCGGTAGGCTGTTACTTTCATACTGGAGTTATCTGATTAGTTTAGCCCTTATTAGGTAATCCCTTAATTAGCTCAATGATCTGTAGACATTACCTCCTCTGGGCGACTCAATGGGTGGCCCTCTGGCCCAATGATTCCCATATCCAGAATTTTATTCTGCTCCTGAGAGAGAAGTTTACAGTGTAACCATCACTATAACCCCCGACACAGAGGAACATGATCCACTGCATTGTTCTATTATGAACATCTTTACTGAACTGTCATCATGACCATCATGAGCAGTGACCATTGATCAATCATCATCCTAACCACCATCATAACCCTCATCATCATCATCATCATCATCATCATCATCATCATCATCATCATAATCATCACAACCATCATCATCATCATCATCATCATCATCATCATCATCCCTATCTATTTAAATTTACCAGACTTTATTTCTATCCTAGGTCATCACTATCATTTCCATCTTGTCATATCATGACCAGCTCTTTCACCAGCTAACATCTACTACTTCACAACTGCATGTCATCATTATGTTCCGACTTCATTGTTCACCGATAGCTGTGCAGCCCAGCATGCAGACTGACCTGTGCAATGAGGTCTCCGTTCTCTGCATGCACCAAAACCACAGCTCCCAGTTCCTTCAGGTAGGAGAAGGCCTCGTACAGCTTCAGCCACACACAGGACCCAGATGGAAGAAATTATAAATGATTGACCTCTCTTCAACACAACAAGACTAAGACAGATTCACAACAGTAGAGTAAAAGAGTGTTGGCCAATACCTGGGTGTCTGACATCTGGTACAGGTCCTTGTAGGCCATGTAAACTAGGAAAGAGTTTATCCCTGGAAGAGAGAATGTATGAGATAGAGAGAGAGAGAAAGAGAGAGACATTTAAGATATTTGCAATAACATTTTATTTTCTGATGAAATTTCAAAATCCTCATGTGAATAAATCTACTTCTTTGCATGCATGTCTGTCACTACATTCTGAAACTGACCGGGCCATGCTACATTCTGAAACGGACCGGGCCATGCTACATACTGAAACCGACCGGGCCATGCAGCGGATCAGCCACTGACCTTTGTCCTGCACCAGAAGCTCCAGCTCCTCCTTCACCCCCTCGTGCCACTGCGGGATGTCCATGTGCAGGGAGTAGTCACAGCACGACTTCCTGTCTGCTGCCTCCTGCCACGTCTCAAAGGCCTCCAGCAGACTGTCCCCTGGCTGCGGGGTCACATGGTCAACTGGACAAAAGGAGAATGGGTGTCATCAGAGAAAATATCATAGGCAAACAATTGCTGGTGTCAGGTATGTGCAGTGGAAGGTCTGACACAGGATCATCTCAGGCTGCTGTTTGTATGTGCAAAAGTGATGAGGTTTTAAGATGAGATCTGTCTTAATGATGTTCCGATCACGCCACTCTTTGCACACTGCAGTGTTGATGAGTCCATGCACTCTGTGGCTGTCTGAGTCTTATGTCTGTTAACTGTTTTTTTGTTTATGTTAATGTCTGCATTTTGATATGTCTGTCTGCTGTGGCAATGTAATTCCCTTCTGCAGATGATTAGTCATCCATCTATTTACAGTATCTATCTAAACAGACAGAAGTCTACAGACATCTCTCCGGCCTGATGACCAAATTGGCCATTATTGTACATACACACTGAAAGTCTAAGCCAGAATGTTTACTCAACCATGTCATAGTGCTTGTCTTATCTTCTGAGTTATTTATGTAAAACGCACTGATCATGGTGGTGCCTCCAGCCACCGCGGCCCTGGTGCCCTGGTAGAAGTCGTCTACAGGGGTGACCCCCAGGAAGGGCCTCTGAAAGCAGGTGTTGACATCAATGCCACCGGGGATCACCATGCGCCCTTCCGCCTCCACCACCTTGACTCCGCCGGGCACGATCAGGTTCTCCCCCACCTGCCTGAATGAGCGTGTATGCATGTTCAACATTTAGAGGTCTCATGCATGCAGTTTCACAAACCGTATGTTAAAGTATATGCCAACCCTCACATTGTAATCTATTTGACTTACTTTATTAGACCATCTTCCACATAGACATCCGCATAGAAAGACTGGTCATCATTCACAATCCTCCCTCCTTTGATGAGCAGTCGCTCACTCTGTGAAAAAGATAGTGAGTATACACTTTTAGGCTGGTTGTTTGTCTTTACCTTTTATTGAGTGCTTTACTTTGCTTCATACCAAAGGGGCAATGTTCATTTGTGGTAGCCTACATTCGTTTACATCAGTTCAAAATGGGTGGGGTTGGTCCTACCAAGAAGGCATAAACTGTCTTCAGTACAATATGTTTGGTTTCCATAGAAAACATAGCATCCTCTGTGACAGTTCTTTATTGATAGCTGAGATCAAGTAAAGGCATTTGCCAACCAAAGAACTTGATCTCCTCACTCAACGTTTATTTTTTGTTCACGATGCCAGTGCGTCCAGACACAGGCATCACACATAATTCCTCTGACACTGAAATACTCGTGTATTGGCACCATATAGGTCACATCGATTGCTTGATTCAGTCAAATGAATTGCAATCAACGTTATGGCAGCTGAATCTAACCAAAATTGAATGCATCGCAAACGCAAACGGTGTGGCTCCTTTTTGCTTTGAGCTCTCCACGAAAGAATGCCTGATGAGCAGCCACCGCCCCCTACACTCGCCACTGTCGTTTCCTGAAGCCCTCCAAATGAACCCTGTTGCGCCTTGCCAATCACCTGATTTTTATTAAATATCAAATTCTCAAAGAATCCCATTTGTCCTGCCATGTCCTGACAAGGCGATATAGTTTTAGCGTTGATTGATCATGGTCACCGAAGATGTTATTAGGCTACCCTGCATCCGACGCAGTGATGGAATTTCCAGGCATGACTTTGATATTCGGTTCATCTCGTCACATAGTGATTTGGAAAGGTTGGTGATAATGTTACATTAAGCAGCACGACAGGCATGGCTTCCACTATTGTCGGCTCACTAAGAATTTAATCCCTCCGCCTATCACCGCAAGTAGGGATTTAGAGTTGTGTTCAGATTCAGCAGTGGTTCCTCCCAACAGCCAGGCCCCGTAGCTATCTTACCGTCAGATGGGGGATGCTCTTTTTCCCTTGATAGCCTGTCCCGGACATGCTGTCCTGCCCCGCCGACGAGCACAGACGCCTTAGAAACAATGAGCCGGTTTGCCCTTCTGTGTCTCGAGAGCGCGTACGCACAGCGCGATCGGGGTACGGCTGGCGTCCGCTTTGTGTGATGAGCGCCTCTCACGGGTGAGTGTGTGTATGTTTCTGTGTGGTTTCACGAGTGAACTGTAGCGCCCCCTCCCAAGTCCTGCGGTGGCCAAAAAGTCACGGCCCGCAACATACCCAGCCGCCAGATGGGACGTGTGGAGCCTGCGGCGATAATAATCTTTATCATGGCCATGTATTCTGTTATTGTTTGGAATAGGATAAACACCATTTGACCGATCCTTGAGATGTTGGAATAGTTAAAATGATTCCAAATAAAGAAGCGCAAAACGAGTAGCCTACTAGACTACCTGATACCTATCAACAAAATAAATAACATTAACAGTACACTGAAAGTGAGTTAAAGTTGGCTATATTTAGACTCTTTAAAGAACCCCTGGAAGGCGTCTTTGTATTGGCTAGCACAGACCCTACCATTCACGTAGCTCACCTTTCCATTATTTTGTCCTGAAAAGCAGTCTTTCCCAGATGAATGTGTGCTCTCGACACTTTCGCGCCCATCCTCTCGATTTCCCGGTGAGTTGGGGCTGCGGACGCTGGCTGTCTCGCTCACACAGTCACCGTCTAGGATGCGCTCTCTGCTTCCACTCCGAGGGGTCCGACTCCCTCTCCGGCTCACAGCGCTAGCCTCAAAATCAATGGTTTTGCTGTCGAATGCCCCCTCCACAGAACTGAACATACCGCAATGTTTCTGTCGCTGCGTAGGGCCCGTGGTGATGGGCCCTGCCAAGTAAACTGGGAGTTCATCCTCCCGGTTCCACTCTCGCCGGCAGTCGGACATTGCACGCAATGGGCTAGTATGTTTAATCGGGGTGGCAATCTGGAGACTAAAACCAGGTCAGGGCAGATGCTTTATGCAGTCTGCTGCAGAGTGCCTGTCGTCCTGCGTGAGATCAACTGGGAAACCTTGATCTGCGCGAGGGGGTGCGCTGAATAACTGATGCAGTGCTCTAATTTCAGTTGGTCCACAAACTGCCGTTATGGCGCAGTAACTAGTTCGATGTCGGCAAGAGAGCCCTCACTAAAAAGCAGATCAACTACTCCCGGCGACATAGGCTACAGTAGGTTAGCATACGAATATTTTGAGCAGCGCAGAATCTCTTGAAATGCTCTGCTCAGAGATGACCAGCCGCAACGTATTATCTATCGAATGTTCCTGCTGCCCATGAAGCCTTGTGCTAGCCCACGAATTTATGACGACTCAGAGGAATTTGATTTAGCAGGAGTTGTTTCGTGCATGGTTCACAACAAAGTTGTGAATTTAACAGCAAGGCTGTCCTGGGAGCTGTCCTTCAGCACCAGTTTGAGGGATTCGGCTGAAACCAACGGAAATAAATTGAATTCCAATATAGTCTAATATATTGCTCCTCATTGCATTTAGCACACAGGCTATGTATTATCCTTTGACTGACAGAAATATAACATTTTAAGTTTAGGTGTGGAGTTGAGGCATGCTCAGTTTTTGTTGACTGAATCAATAATCAATGAACTCTCGCTTCTGCCTCTATGTTTCTTTATGTGTTTGTTCCAGTGATGTAGGCTATTTTGGACATCAAGCCTAGCCTGTCTCTAGAGTGTAGATTCATGACAACGCTAAGTAAAATAGCCTACCTATAACAATGGCTGAATGATTGGGAGTGCGGATCTACAGTGCAGATCTCAGGCTATTGTGGCAGAAATGGCCATTAAAATTTCACGAAAACTGTGGCAAAAATAAACGTGTGTCCTACTTATTATTTTAAATGCAGTCAGCAGCAGATGACTAGTATAATGTTGTGTGGTTAACCCTCCCGTTGTATTCATTTTATGTTACTATTCATTCATTTTATGTAGTCTACTAGTTTTGTGTTCCCGGTCAAAAGTGACCGCTCCATTATAACTTGTTATAAATCCATAGTAACGCACATATTATCATCTAATGTTATGATATACCTTTGTATCAACTTGTGTTCTATTTGATATAACCAGTTTTGAACTTCCATTTGCTATTAATGGCCTGCAGGCCTCACTGACCTGAGCTCATGCAAGTCAGAAAGGGGAAGATTCTATTGGGGAAAGGTTCCAGTGGGGGCTGGCATAGAAGCAAAGAGGTGGAGTGAGGGTGTGTTTGTGTGTGGTGTGCGTTTTAATGTAGCCTACAGAAGCACATACAGTCCATCTGATCAATAAGTATGTGTCTGGACTCAATTTTATACACTGACCATTTTTCTCATTCATTTCTAATGGCCGGTCATCTTTGACCGGATACACATGTTCTCAAATTAAATAAAACACTCAAATTGTGAAAATTATCTAAATGTGTTTTGTGTGTTCAGATGCGCTGTAACAAAGTCAAGGAGCCTCATAGTCAGAATAAATTACAAATATTTTTTAAAGAAAAGAATCGTCAATCGGTCACATTTGACCGCGAACACAACAAGAGGGTTAAACGATTTTTAAAAGAAGCACAATTATGTTGTCTCTCACTGCAGACCGCACGCAACCTCTGTTCCTGGATGAGTTATTTCAGGCATAGGCCTACAGCAATGCTGCTTTTGAGTTTGCTCCATTTGAGTAGACTTCAAGTCACCAAACCAACTCGGGCAAATGTTTAGCGTGAACTATTTTTTGGCAAAATAAAAACATGTGCATGCCTGCGACGAAAAACGTGTCCGTGCTTGTGTCAAATAGTTTTTAAATCTTGGGTACGTGAATCAAATCCCCTGCTAAACCAGCGATAAGCCTATAGGCTAAGGTTACTGCAACACGTAAAGAAAACCAATCATATTGACGATCATGTAGATGGACAACGACATTAACCAATAGAAAGATTCATGGGCTGAAAACGACTTGGACAGCTGAAACGATCCATTAGGCTACTGACAACCTCTTCAAAGCGTGTCTTCTTTCGCGAGACAGACGGGAACTACATGAACTTTCACGAATATTTCGTTTACGTCTGGTAATCAATGCAGGACTCATTTCTCATACAAATCTGTTCAGATTGATCATGTAAGTAAGTTTTTATTGTGCTATCCTGTTTGTACTTGAAACAGAGTCGGGGCGTAAATCGCTTCGCAGCCTGTTGAGGGACTTGCCGCCGGAGTTCTAATATAGCAGGCTCTGTTGCCATTACAAGACTATAAACCTGTGCTCTTGAAGCTTGTTCTTTACTGACGTAGTTTGTACATTTTGAGCGTGTTCTCAAATAGCTATATGTAAACAACTTCAAATTGTTATTTTAAACACATAGCCTAAACTGTAAAAATAAAGGACCAGATGCATTCATATAGCTTTGTTTTCTAGATTTGTCATCATGGTGAATTGATGCAATAGTTCCACGAGCCTCATTAAGAGAGGCAGATAAAATGACAAATCCTAGAGTAATGGACATTTATCCATAGTAATAGTAACACATAATAATAATAATAATAATAATAATAATAATAATAATAATACTACTACTATTACTACTACTACTAATAGTAATAATAATGATAATAATAATAATGATAATAATTCACTATTTAACAATGATTACTTTTTTATCATACTGTAGCACTGAGACTTTAAAGAGTTAAAGCAAGGTCACAAGAACCACAGCTGCCACCCATTGCTCTCCAGCTCTTGCTAGGCAACAAAATAACAGGGCACTTATAATTGAGGAGTCCCAGCCTGTCAAATGTCCTTTCTTTTTTGGCAGCTGCTATGGATTTGAGGGACTCATCTCCAACCTCCCCTCCTCCGCCATCTCTGGAAAATGGAGAATCAGTCATTGATACCAATCCTGCGTCCTGCTTCATGAAACCTGCCAAATCCCTCTCCACCTCTGAAACCACTACCACCAAGTCCCCAACAGCTTGCTCAGATACTCCCAAGACACCCCAAAACATCTTGCCTGTTTTCACAGCCACAACCAAAGTGGATGCCTCCCCAGGCTCCATCAAAGCATGTACTTTCTCCATCACTCCTCCTGACACCAGCGCAGCACCATCGCCAAACACCTCAGCCATGTCTTCCAGTTCCTCAAAGCTCGCAGCTTCCTCTGCTGCCTCCTTATCACCTGATTCGGAGTCAGCCTCTGGCACAAAACAAAAGCCCTCTTTACCTCGACCGAAGAGTTTTCAACTGCTGGCCAAGAGAGTGATCATGCAAGAGAAGATGAGGAAGGCCGCAGAGGCAGAGTCTTTTGAAGAAGGTAATCATCCTCACCTTCTGTAAGGGAGGGGGGTTGGAGAGGAGGAGAAAGAGGAAAAAGAGGAGAAAGCATATGAAACATAGACATAGACACAGACATCTCAAAGGTTTGCACAGGCTTTGGTTTGAAACTGTTCTTCTTTATATCAAATTAATTTGCATGTACTAAATTGAGTTATGTCTTTACAATCAATAACTTTTGTTTCAGTGGATGGGAGAGAAACTAATGTTTCAGTTGTATTCAAACACATAAAAGTT
Source organism: Alosa alosa (assembly GCF_017589495.1). Taxonomy (NCBI): domain Eukaryota; kingdom Metazoa; phylum Chordata; class Actinopteri; order Clupeiformes; family Clupeidae; genus Alosa; species Alosa alosa. Next base: position 31,056,421 of record NC_063189.1, on the reverse strand, counting down.
TAAATCATCCCTCTGCAAAATGTTGCAAAATAAGTATGAATGTGATGTCTCACAAGAGCATGAACCACGTCCAACAGCATGGCTGATTTTATCAACAAATGTTTCCATATGGTTACTAGTCTTTATTGGGGTTAAGTTATAGACATGAGCATGGTCTTTTACCACTCTGTTGAATAATCCTTGTGGTTTGAGCAAATGGAGGTGAGTACTTGTGATGAATTTTTTTAAAAGTTTTTTCTTTATACCTGTTTGCACATTTGCAACAGAGTGGGAAGCTGTTTAATTGCTTCTGTCTCATTCAGAGGAAGAGGAGGAGGACTTGCCCTTTGAAGAGCTGGAAGAAAAGGCCAAGGGTGGAGATGCAAAGTATCAGAGCCAAGTATGTGGAACACCATACATCCCAACCCCTCTACACACACACACGTGCGCGCGCACACACACACACACACACACACACACACACACACACACACACACACACACACACACACACAGACAAATAATAGCACCCTCCCACTCATACATGCAGAGAGAGAGAGAGAGAGAGAGAGAGAGAGAGAGAGAGAGAGAGAGAGAGAGAGAGAGTCTACAGAAGAAACATGATCACTGGAACACAGGAACACTGATTTTTTTTTTTCAACGGACTTTCCATATTGGACTGAAAGCCAGCCAAGGGCATAATATAGAATATAGTGGAGACTCTGACCAGTCATGTTTGGAGTGGCATGCAGACTACAGACTGCACACTGCGATAGTTTTGGCCTCAACTGGTGGTGGTCAGACTTGTCTGTCCTAGTCATGAGTGTGTGTCTATTTCCAGGTTCCTGGAAGATGAGCCTGCACTCTGAATATAACCCATAGCACTCTCACATGCACACACACCCACACACACCCACACACACACACACACACACACACACACACTCAGTCAGGCACTTTAATGTGCATATTCACACGTACAGACACACACATGCACATGCACATGCACACAGCACAAACACACACATAGACACAGACACACACACACACACACACAAACACACATACACGGAGACAGACCCCCCCACACACACACACAGAAAGAGACATGAAATAAACACGTTCCGTTGTTGTGGAGTGGAACGGTTAAATGCCTGGGATTGCTTCATACCCCACCCATCAAATGCCCCAGGATAATCTGTTATGGTATTTGAGAAAGTGCCTCTACCTGCCATATCACTGCTGTTATCACTTGCCATTTCTCTCACAACTCTCAGTTCACTCCTTATGATCTATTGGCCATGGAATCATGTTACCGTAAATTGGTGGCCTACAGTATATTACTCAGGGGTCAATTACACAAGTAACTCAAGTAGGGTCAGTAGCTCACTGTGAGTACTTCAAGTGCACTTTAGATAACCAGGGGTTGTTTGGATGGTGGAAGGTTTGAAGGAGAGCTTATAGTTAAGAGTGGTGGTAGTCTAGTGGCTAAGGAGCTGGGCTAGCATGTAGTTGTGGGTTCAATACCACCGTTGTGCCCTTGAGCAAGGCACTTAATGTCGAGTTGCTCCAAGGACAATGACCTTTGTAATGTAAGTCGCTTTGGATAAAAGTGGCTGGTAAAGGAATAAGTGTAAAAAGAGGATAAAATAGTTATTGACTTTTCAGGCCCAGGTCAGAGGGATCTTTGCTGGTAGAGTTTTGTGTGAGAGCCAGATGGTCATTATAAACATATCTGCACTACAAACAGAGGATTGAACATACTGAGGCTGTGATTACTGTAACATGATGTGCATCCCATTCTCATCAAAGATTCACCACACCAAATGCCACCATTTTCATTTGAAATAATTCATAATTTGCGAAACAAACACAAACACGCACACACATACACACACACACACACACACACACACACACACACACACACACACACATTTCCAACCACTTCATCACTTGTCATACACACACACACTGCATATTAAACATCTTTTTCTGCGTGTTCGGCGGCAGTTACGACAAGTGAGATGTTTTTAGTGTTTTCTGTGGGCCAGTGTCGGGCCGGCATCCGCCATTACCCACGCAAATGTGCAAACACACACACACACACACACACACACATATAATTAATCATTTTATCACTGGTCTTACACATACACAGATGCATTTTCCAGTGCCACCATTTTCATTTTAAATAATTCATCATTTCATTCATCCATCTTGTCGTCCCTGTGGTTTTTCCTCTCAGCTGGGTAAGTACTACCTGAAACTGGCCGAGGAGAGAGACAAAGAAGAGAATGAACAGCTGGCTGTGGAGTGGTTTGTGCAGGCTGCCAAACTGGGCCGCAAGGACGCGGCTAAGATGCTACAGCGCTGCTGGATTCAGAGGAGAGGTGGGTGTCTGTGCTAAGATGTAAAAAAATCACAATAATTACAAAAGTTGTGTACCTTATTATTAACCATATGAACAGTGCCAGCAATGCATTCAAAAGGTTTGTCACTCAACTCTTCCATTGAAATAGAAACGATCATGCAAAGGCATACAGTAGAGGGATGGTAGCTTTGTCATATTTGTCTAATAGATTCCGTACAGTGTGTCTGTGTCTGTCTGTTCACATTTACTAAAACATGTTAGAGAAGAGAATGCTTGGAAGAGGATCAGCTAATCTGAAGAAGAGATGTTTGTGCTTGTTCCCACACAGGCATCACTCCAAAGAATGATGCGGAGGTACGCAAGCTCTCTACGGAGAGCAAGTTTGAGCAGGCGGTGAGGCGGGCAGCCATGATGATGTTCCAGAAGCTCAATCCAGACGGGAAGAAGACCGTGGCTATGTCCGAAATGCTCCAGAATGTCGACCAGGTCAATGCAGTGCCAGGTATGGCACGCAGGGGGAGCATGGCGGAAGCTGCAGCCTGAAGAGTAAAGCTGTTTTGTTGTTTGTTTGTTTGTTATGCTATACTCCTCTTGTTGAGTTATTGACTTGCCAGTCATTTTTCTGTGCATGTATGAGAATTGGATGGGGTCAAATGTCTTCCACTACTTGGTCAATAGGTCGATCTTCTATGCTACCCTAATGGTTAAAATTTGCTTGATGTGCAGGCACAGTTTTTTGAAGTGGCAAACTGTAAGAAGGTGCTGGTGTTGAATATATAGTAACTGCTAAATATCCAAGCCAAGAGGGACCTCTGCAAGCCAGAAATGCTGCCTTACAAAAAAAAAAAAAAAACAATAGCGAATGGCTTTTCAATACATCTACTCAAGCATTTTTGAACCAAGCATCCCGTATCATTCTGTAGAAAGTAAATCTGGGCCATTTAACTCAGGCCTGTGTATTTACTGTGGGCAGAGTGAGGTGTTGAAGTCATGTTAATTACCCAGCGATATGTGTTCTGAGCTGCCTGTGCATTACGTAATAGGAGATTTGACTGGCATCTTATAGCTGGCTGTGCCCTCTCTCTCTTTGGGAGCGCTTATGAAATGCTTGGATCGAGTTGCACTGGAATGTTAAGCAGCTGTTTGACAAGACACTGCTGCCATGCTGTACTCAGTCCTCACCAACAGGTGGCCCTGCCTCCACAGGAACAGCGGCCACCTCCATTGACAAACAAAAGAGACTCCTGGAGAACATGGTGGCCAATGAATGTAAGTCTCCTGGTGGATACAGTTCCTGTCACATGATGTTACCGTAACACTTAATAGCAATTCAATTCTGTAACAGGTTGCTTTTATCCACATACACCATATGTGTCATTTTGGTGTGTTTATTCTAATATAATTTCTTAGTCATCCTACCACTGATGCAACCCTGTCTGTGCCCATAGCTGGACAATATGTTGACCTAGACCATTTTGTGGAAATCACCAAGAAATACACAGAGAGCATTGCACCGGTCACCATTCAGGATGAAAGGATAAATGATGCCCAGGAGTCTATTAAAACAGATGTGTGTAAACAGGTATCTTTGTATCAGTATCTTTGCTTATCTATTCCGAGCATTGTCCACGATAAATATATCTTGCAGTACCAGAGTTAAGATGAGGCAAAAACGCTTTGACACATATCAATGAAATTGTGAGCATGGTGCTACGGTAGGTCTGTGGTACAATATCGTGTGGTGTTTGTTATTAGGAATCGAGTGAGATGGTCCCCTCGAACCGCAGGTTGAAAAGGCACAGCTGGGGCACTGAAATGATGCTGGGCAACAGACGCAGGTTTGCCATGAAGAGAGCCATCGATATTAAAGCTCACTTTCTGGTAAGCCCTCGATATTAAAGCTCACTTTCTGGTAAGCGTGAAGTGTGAAGTTTAAAAATTACCAATGTGCACCCAGAACACTTGATATTGTTGTTGTAACATTGTTGATCGCGTGGGACTGTGACTCTTTTAGTTAGTTGTTGAATAACTGCATACCATCTTAGCACTAAATGGCTTTGAATATTGATGCCAAGGTGCATAGATCATTCCTCCATAGTGTTGGTTTAAATTGACATACCTTTCTGTGAAATGTAATACAACTTTTTAAGTCTGACCATAGCTAATTTCAGAACTAGGCAAAATCTATTTTTAATTCATTTATTAAAATAAAAAAATAAAAAAAATAATTTATTAATTTAATTTATTTAAATTATGAAGACCTTAACCGCAAATATTGATTAGTCAGCTCACTGCTCCCCATGCCATATGATAGCTATAGTTGCTATATATGGCATGGGGATATATGCTGAATATATGGCATGGGGATATATGCTGAATAGTTGCATGCACAATAACTTGATAGACTTTACACTTTAAATTAGGGTCCATAGTCTTTGTATTGTCTCCTTCTCCTGCCATAGTGGCACGCTTCCAAACTAGTTTTCTCCTGTTGGATCTCTATCTGTTCCATGCTCAGGGCCTTCAGTACCCTCTGAACATCATCCTGTCCATGAAGGACCAGCTGGTCGATTGGGCCTCCCGGGCCGGCGTCCAGTGGCTGAGCACGATCATCCCCACGCACCACGTCAATGCCCTCATCTTCTTCTTCATCATCAGCAATCTCACCATCGACCTGTTTGCCTTCGCCATCCCCCTGTTCATCTTCTACCTCTCTTTTATCGCCATGGTGATCTGCACGCTCCGCATCTTCCAGAGCAGCAAGGGCTGGGAGAACTTCAGTGCGATCACGGCGCTGCTGACGCGCTTCGAGCCCAGTCTGGACGTGGAGCAGGCCGAGACCAACTTCGGCTGGAACAACCTGGAGCAGTACTTCTACTTCATGACGTCGGTCATCTTCGTCATCTTTACTTTCCCGGTGGCAGACAAGGGCTGGATCCCGTGCTCGGAACTGTCTACAGTGGCCATCTTCTTCGGCCCTCAGCTACATGAGCCTGAGCCCCACGGCAGCCACCTACGCGCGGAAGGCCATCTTCATCGAGGTGGCGTCGTCCGCCTGCACCATGACCAGCCGCCTGCCCGACACCATGGTCATGGTACGCATGCTGGGCAAGACGTTTACCACCGTGCCCCTGGGCCACTCAGTTGTGCTCAAGCTCAGCTTGCCCTGTCTACTCTACATCTACCTCTTCTACCTGTTCTTCAGGTGGGTATGGCAAAAAGATGAGGTGGCAACATGATTGTAGTGGTTGAGCCCTCTTCTTTCTGTTGTTTTTTGTTTCTTTTCCTGTTAGTGGTCACTTGTGCTTGTGGTCACGAAGGGAATTTGTCCTGGTGGTGATGTTTACAAAAAAAAAAACACTGTAGCTAAAACAAGCAATGTTGGGAAAGATCAGGGCCGGCGGAAGGCATGGGCATTCTGGCAATTGCCCTGGGTGCCAAATAGGGATGTAACGATTACCGGTATAATGGTAAACCGCGATAAAAATGTTGACGATAACAATTACCGTTTTCATTTCAAATATCATGATTATCACAGTTGATTACCACGGTGTGGAAACCGTGTGTTTAATCCTTCCCAGCTTCATCCAAGCCTGCTTTTGACATACAGTAGGCCTGGTACAATGAAACAAAACTGGTACCCTACTGATTCTGTTATTTACTTGATGGATTTAACTGTGGCACAAAGCCAATTAAACATGACCAAGGAAAAAGTGAATGGGACAACACACAATGCCACGGTAACATTATCCTATGAATTAAGAATGCTCAGCTCAGCCAGGTTTGTTTGTGCAGTCAGGATGTAGGCCTGCACCAGAATAAAGGAATCACATCTACAATTTTTTACCCTCCCTCAGAACCCCCTCTATGAGCACCCCCATGAGTTCCAGCATCCCTGTTTAAATGTTGCACTTTTGATAAGGTTTTGCCTTTATTTTGTAATAGTGCTGTCACACTTTTTGAAACTATTTCAGCTTGTGTAGGTCTAATAGTGCTTTCTGAACATATTGAACACACTTTTCAAAATACCGCGATAATAACGAAAACCGTGATAATTTTGGTCACTATAACCGTGAGGTTAAATTTTCATACCGTTACATCCCTAGCGCCAAACTACCAGGGGTGCCACAGTGTGCCGAGCTACAGGCTACAACATTGAAAACACATTGATTGTCAAATAATGACATAGACGGGAGCAGTAAGTAATTCATTTTCAGTGATATCGGTTAAATAACAGTCATGAATGAGACGTTCAAAGCATAGTGCTGCAGAATACAGAAAAGTGCACAGGTTGAAAAAAGTTTCTTCCGCGTATGGGTGCTGATCTTCAGCCTGAATCGTCAGGTTGCTAGCAGTGGAACGTAGCAGAGGGACGACAATGTAATAAGGTAAAATCTGAATCTCACCATGTCACCGAATCAGGGGAGCAATGAGCTTGTTTCCCCGCAATAAGATGGTCCTATCGCGGGGTGATATGAGACAGCGACACTCGGAGTGCGTTCCTAATGTCACATGTTACATATGTTACAAAGCCTTGCTTAATTGTAATTGGCCCTGGGAAAGATCTGACGAAAAAAGTATGAACATCATGTGGCCTAAATGTCTTCCAATAAAAAATAAAATAAGCATCTTCCTGCATACTGCTGTATCTGTTGTGTTCTGTATTCAGATAATCTTGATTTCCCTCCCGCCCCCTTCTCCATGATGCTTAGGATGGCGAGGATGCGCGGCTTCAGTGGGACCTACTGCTTCCTGGTGCCCTACCTGGTGTGCTTCATGTGGTGGGAGTTCTCCGTGGTGCTGCTGCAGCACTCCACCCCCGTGGGCCTCATGCGCACCTGCGTGGCCTACTTCCTGCTGCTCTTCGCCCTGCCCGTCCTGGCCGTTGGCCTGGCCATGATGCTGTTCATCCAGATGGTCAAGTGGTTCGTGGAACTGGAGCTGACCAAGATGCTGGTGACCCTGGCAGTGTGCGCCGTTCCGGTCACCCTGCGCCTGTGGACGCGCTTCAGCCTGTCCATCCTGGACGTCTTCCACTCCATCACCCACCGTGGCCCCGTCAAGCTCATCCTGATCTGCATCAGCACCATCATCCTTCTCTGTGGGGTCTACCTATACAACGTGGAGGGGCTCAAGGTGTACAACTCCACGATGACCTGGCCGAAGTACAGCAAGTACTGCGGTCCGCCGGCGTGGCAGGCCCGGGGCATGGCGCAGACGCAGATCTGGTGCAGCCACCTGGAGGGACACCGGGTCACCTGGACGGGCCGCTTTCGCCACGTGCGCGTGGCCGAGACGGAGAACGGGGCCCAGTCGGTCATCAATCTGCTGCCGGTGTTCATGGCTGACTGGATGCGCTGCCTGTACGGACAGGCCTACCCCAAGTGTGAGCCGGTCAACGCGACCGCCTCCGGAGTGAACGGGTCGGCCCAGCACGTTCTGCTCCAACAGCAGCAAGAGGAGGAGGAGATGTGCCAGATCAAGATGCTGGCCAATCACCAGTGCCACGTCAAGCGCTTCGACAGCTACCGCTTCGAGGTCACCGTGGGGATGCCTTTCGACGGCACCGGCCCTTCGGTCGATGACCCGAGCTCTGACATTGTCCTGCGGGCCAGCCACGAGTTCCAACAGGTCCTGTTGAACCTTGACCCGGGGAGCATGGTGGAGTTCAGCACCAAGCTGGAGGGACGGCTGGGGGCCAAGCTTCCTGTGTTTGAGCTCAAGGCCATCCACTGCCTGGACTGCAAGTCCTCCCTCGTGCCCGAGGGCCGTCAGGTGAAGATCGAGCGCAACTGGCGACACAGCGTGATGCGCTCCATTAAGTTCGCCTTCGACTTCTTCTTCTCCCCGTTCCTCTCTGCCAGGATCTGATGGGTCTGCCCACTCAGGACCAGAGAGGTAAATTGAACATTAATGCCAATTATGAGTATTTTAACATGGGAGACAGGCAATAACTATATTTATATTTATATCACTTAGCAGATGTTTCTTTTCAAAGAAAATTGGAGTAATAGAAAGGTATACATTTTATCTATGTCTGTGTGCCTTAGTATTTTTTTGAAGAATGTCTGAGCTGCTCTTCTTGTTGGTAGCTGTCTAAGTTCATGCAAAGTCATTGGATGACATGAAGCAACAACTGAGCGAAATTCATTTACAAAATGCTCATTGCCTTGATCATCAAGATAATGTCTTTTTCTTGATATGACAGTAAAGGAGATTGTTCAACCCTCGGGAGTCATCTTTTTGAATCACTTTGCAGGGCCTATTCCACCTACTGTTGTGTCTTAAACGTTTCATTAATGCCCAATCCACATCTTCATTCATCAAATTAATGTTAAGCCCCCATGTTTACACCATAGCAAACATGCTAGTAGCTCAACAGAAGCTAACTTTATTTTTTAAGCACATTATCTCAAAGAGAAGAAGGTGCCGGAGAGTGGCTGGTGTGCTCAGCAGAGCTGCTGTTTATCAGAGGTGCCCTGTCGAGTCACATCTGATGCCAAACAATGCAAATATGAAGTTGATGGGCCTGTAAGCCTGTAGATCCCACAGCAGTGCCTCTACTATGTGGCAACACTTTGACTTAATTGTACTGTAGAGTTTGTCCCTCCACTTGTTAAAATGTTAAATATTTCTGCAAATACCTCTCGGATGCTTAGAGGTATAAAATTAGCTTAAAATCCCAGGATGAAAGTCCCTGTGTGGGATCACTTTGGTCTTTAAGAGATTTAAGCAGAACCTATGATGGTATCTGAAACATTTATTGAGACTTTGTTTTCTTTTTAATTCCAAAGCAGTTTTCAAAGCAGACATATTGTGTCAAGGCATTAGACATGTTTTCCCCTGGACTAGAAACCATTCAGTGTTAGAGCTAACACTTCCAAATTAGGTGGTGGTCCCCAACAAAACCCAACCCTAACCTTAACCCCCAGCCCACCACATGCACACATACCTCCAAATATCTGACTTGAATCCCATGTCGGTACTTCTGACTAGTGATAACAAGTACTACAGTATGTCCATTGTCCTTATCCAAGCTTTAATGGCAAGGAGAGTGACTAAAAGAAACTGAAGTTGTTTGTCATCCATAATATCAGAATATAGGTGTTTGAGTTTACTTGAGTTTATGGATGTGCTTATGCATCAAAGTTCAATATTTAATGTTGTTGTTTTGCTGTTTTTACCTCCAGATTGTTTACTATTAAATATTGAGAAATGTAATGTTCTAGATTTTTATCTCAATGTATTTGAATTATTTGATTAACAAATTGAGTAATGTAATAGTTGTATTAGATTGGTCACTAAAGTTAAACAAACCAACTAACTTTAAAACTGGAAACAATTTTGGGAGATCCATAATATCCCAAACTTTGAATCAATTATCCAGGAGGTGTTTCCCATGGCATGTCACTTTATTAGCCTGACTATTTTAACATTGGTTAAAAGGTACAATCCATGATTGGTTGATATTGATTGCAATTGATAAGCTCAGCATCCAATCAAATGACAGTGCTTCCTTCTGTGCCTCTGATGCAATGTGTTGACTGGCTGATCTTGTTTGTGGCACAAGCAATGTTTTCCCATTTACAGAGCCAGCACCGTGTGTGTGTAAGGTAACACCAGAGTTGTTGTTAGCACACACTGATAATGGATTGCTAAAGGGCCATGTGTATGGCCATACCACACTTATGCTGCATTCCAGACAACTCGGAAGTCAGATATTTCCTAATTTCATTCCAGACAATCTTGGAGGTCAAGAATTCTGACCTCCTACTAGGAGAAAGTACAATGGAACGCCACTTGAAGCCGGAGTTCCCACTTCTGGGTCGCTCTACCCCAACTTCAAGGTTGGAATTGAAGTCCGACTTCCGACATCCAAGTTGTCTGGAATGCGGCAATAGCACACCTGATCTGATCTGGGACATGTAACAGTGTTGGGCTATGAAGAGCCATTTACTGAATTTGACAAATATGTCTCTGTGTTCTATATTATTCCACTGTAATGAGTCAATTTCAGACCCATTAATCCATTCATGATGACATCGGCTCATGATATATGCAACCATCCCATTTTGTTTGCATTTGCAGTCACAGTCTTAGAGTCAGGGGTATTGGCATAAGTGTGGACACTGTATGAGGAACACTGTTATGGGACTAATAAGAGAAACAGAACAGGCCTCTTGCACACTTAAGTCATCACACCTCGGAGTGCCTCGTGTCAGGTATTGATCATGTTGAGGAATTGTATCTCCAGATTTTTCATGTGTATTTTTTAGAAATAAAAAAGGGAATAATTCAATATTTCAGTAGGCATAACTGTGCTCTGAAGTACTGTGTATTTGTTGGAGTATGTTTTTACAAAAGGCATCAATGTGTTTATGTGTGTGGAATATAACACCATTAACCAATAATCTTAACATCATTAAGATTAACATCATCAAGTGCAGGTCAAATGTTCAAATCTATTTTCACTCACTGAATATCTCTTCTCACGAAGACATTTCCAAGCAACCATGTGTACTTACAATGAATACACACACAGACACACACACACACACACACACACACACACACACACAAACATTCTCTCTCGTTTTTCACATAGGATTGTATATGTACGATGAGACTGCCTGACTGCACAATGGAAAATCAGTTCATGGAAGGAACCACATATGGACACATAATCTTTCATTTCAGATTATATTATTTATGCACATTCCTTCATTGCCTCATTTGATTTCCATTAAGTGTCATTTGATTACTTTTTAGGCATCATAGATATACACACTAGTAACATTTGATAATGGTAAACATGCTTTTTTGTTTTTGTGTGCCCTGGAAAAGAAAAAAAAGGCCTTTTCCCTGGTCATTTCTCTGTGTTGTTTAACATGTGAATTTCTGTGTGTGTGTGTGCCTGTGTGCGCGTAAATCTGTGTGAGAGTGACTACCCCAAACGTCTGAGAGGAGAGTTTAGCTCAAGCGGTCATGATGGCAGAAGGCCTGTCACCATGGCAACTGCCGTGCTGGTATCACCATGGTGCGATGTGGGCTGTCTGCTGACGCGCTCCCCTTTTACATAAAGGAGCGTGCAGGGCTCTCCTGCCTTCAGTGGTGACACACACGCAGATGGAGCAACACTGCACACATGCAGCTGTGACAGAGCCACACATGAAGCCACTGTTCAAGTCTGCGTTTGGTGTGTTAAATAGAGAGAGAGAGAGAAGGGGGCAGGGCACAGCTAACATAGGGGTTCAACATCCAAAGGACTAAAATGTCAGGAATGAGTAGTAGTCAATGAGGTCCAAGGAAGCAGGAGGAAGGGCAGCAATGATGGACAGAGGACATGGCGACACTGAGCGACAATGGGGGATGGCTGAGCGAAGCCGGAAGGCATGGCTTTAGGTCGAGACAGATACAAGGGCCCTAAAAGGAGGAAGCCATAGAGGCTGAATTTGACACTGTGTGAAAGTGAGAAGTACAAAGACAAGAGAAAGTGCCAAAGACCAGAGACAGACCAGAGAGCCAAAGAAAAGTGAGGACTTAAAAACATAATCACAATTCATTTTTCTCCATGGACAAAGCAATTTGTCAGACATGACATCCCTATCTTAATATTGTAACCATCATTAACACAAATTATTTTAAAAATGGACCAGCAAACTGTGTGCTCCACAAGTACATTCATTCGGCTTTATATTCAACGCGGAAGGGAGTTCACCCCCCTTGATGAACAATCGTCAGAGGAGTAGCCATGGTCCAAGCACTAAACACCACTAGCACATCCTCGGAGAGGTGAGATGAGTTGAACACTTGAGGTGAGTGATTAACTGCCACGGGGCAAATACTGACGAATCCAGTCAAAGTGAGGTTCCTTGAGGAGTGATCCTTGAGACAGACAGAGAGAGAAAGAGAGCGAGCGAGTGAGTCTGGTTTAGACTGTCCCAGCCAAACGCAGGATGGTTTGTGATTTTTTCTTCTTTGTACTTCACTGAAGCTGTGTTGCTGGGGGTGAAATGGTCTCGCTAAGGGGTGGTGCTGGCGCCGGCAGAGGATGCAGCTGTCATTCTACCTGAAGCGAAGCATAGCTGGCAGTAATGCATTGTGGGAAGATCCGGGAAGCACGTGATAGGAAGATTGCTGCTGCGCGCGATTCAGTTACCAAGACAACTGGGTGTATGTTCATGTGGGGGGAGGGGAGGCAATCGGATTGGCTTTTGGAGCATGTCCCAGCGGCACCTCCCCCATCCCCCAGCACAAGAGAGAAAGAGAGAGAGAGAGAGAGGGAGAGGGAGGGAGACAGAGGGAGAAATGGTCCCCACAAGCTCCTACTTCCATATCGAGGCTGTCAGGGATTCGTCAGCAGGGCCATCAATCAACCAATCAACCAACGCCAGCTTGACCATTTGCAACACCTTTCCCAGCAAAGGACCAGATCCAATCGACATGTCTTTGACCGAATGCGACTGCTCCAACAGCTGCGTGGTCCATTCTTTACAGACACTGAACACTTCCACTGTCACACCAAACTAGTAGACACATTCAAATGTAATCCAGTATTTTATCCCCCCTTTTTGAGCCAAGTTCATTCCAGTATCTTCAGTGTGATCATGATCCACTGGAATCATATAATATATATGGATGTATATGGATGTGTGTGTGTGTGTGTGTGTGTGTGTGTGTGTGTGTGTGTGTGTGTGTGTGTGTGTGTGTGCGTGCGTGCGTGCGTGCATATATATGGATGAATATGAATGAGTGTGTACTGTATGTACTGTATGCGTATAGGTATGTGTGTTTGAGTAACTGCTACCCGTTGTACGTATGTGTGGTCCTTGGCTCTTCCACTGCAGACAAACAGACTCATTAAGGAGACCCACATTCAGGCAGCCGGAGCTCCGCTCTGCGTCCTCCCTCCCCTCCCTTCCCCACCCCCCCCTGCGCTCCGTCCTGCTGGTCACTGGGTCTCTGGGTTCACCCGGTCCTGGAAAATGTAGAGGTTGTTGGTGGCAGCGATGGCAATGATGTTCTCAGCCGGGTGCCACGCCATGTGCAGGATCTTCTTGGTGAAGTCCAGGCTGTCCACGCCCACGTCGCCACGCCGCCGCCGGCCGCCAGTGTAAACTCGGCGTGTGCGCAGGACCGCCCGCGGCTTGCTGCTTTCACGCCACGCCTCCAGCGTCACCCCACGGCCGGTCTCGCGGTCAAACATGCGGAAAAAGCTGTTGTAGGCACCGGTCATGATCACACTGTAAAAATATAACAATAAATATTATATAATATATTATATAATATATAAATATAATATAATATATTCTTGAATTTCCCCATGGGGATCAATAAAGTATCTATCTATCTGTCTATCTATCTATCTATATTGCGTTACATTTCAGATTATTACTGTTAATATCACATATTATTACAATACATCAGACCTATCTAACATTTCTGTTACAATATCATATAACTATCTGATTCCATTGTACACATTTTCTGAATAATTTGTCTGCTGAATTAATTCACCAGCTGTTAAAAATCTATGCGACTCTGGGGGAGGATGGAATCTGGGGGAGGATGAATAGGGTGTACGTATATTGGTGCAGGTGAGTGGGCAAGAGTCACTAAAGATGGAGGAGAGAGAGAGAGAGGGAAGAATGAAGGGAGGGAGTGAGATGATGAGGAAACAGGGGGAGACTGAAGGAGGAGGAGAAGGAGGAGGAAGAGAAAGATGAGGGAGGGAAAAGGGAGTGATGAGACCAGATGGAGAGAAGAAAGGGGAGCAAAGAAGACAGGGAAAGATGGAGTGTTGGAGTGATGGAACAAAATTGTTAAGAATGAAAAATGCTATGCACCAGATGGAGGAGAGATTTGAATCAAGATATATGAATACGCTCAGAAGATTGACAAGACTTGTTTGTGAAATATCACCAGAGTAGGCAGGGAGACATAAAAAGCTGACTGCAGAGGAAAAAAAAGAGACCAGTGCAACCTTGCTCATATGTGTGGGAAGAATGCGAGACTCACCTGTCGGTGCTGTTCCACACACATTCAAACTTATCAAAGATGCAGTCGTTCTCATACAGGGAGCAGAGCTTACTCCTCAGGTACTCGTGCACCTGAGAGGGAAAAGGACAGCGGCTGAGTGGTTCTGGATGGTCCTGGATGAGACCCAATACTATTAGCAACTTTCCTTAATTTTTGTGGATGACATGTAATAGGTATGGTTCCATAGCAAGTGCGTGTACCAATGATGATAGCCTTGAACAAGATAAGAGATATCAACCTTCATCAAAACACACCCTACCTTAAGATCAGATGTTTTATGGCTTGACTCATTACACCTTACTGGCTGCCCAAACAAACTCACCTGGTAGGTCTCAACAGGACCCTTCTCCATGTGGAGGTCCCACACCTTGACAGTGAGGTAATCCCTTGTGAGCAGGTAGCGGCCACTGTGGCTGAATTTCACATCCGAGACGGAGGAGATGATCTCAGAGAAGAAGGACCGATTACCGGGGTCCTCAGGCTCCTCAAAAACTGTCAACGAAATCAAAGGATTAAACATTTATAGAATATGAGTGGTGGTAGCTTACCCTTTGTAAGTCTTACCCAGAAAAAAACAATGACTGTCACTCAGCAACCATAGGATGACATTAGAAAAATGTGCAGTGGTCTCTTAATTTTTTTCCAGAGCTGAAAATATTTTTAGAAAAAAAAAACTGAATTGAAAGGTTCACAGGAGTTCACAGGAGTTCAGACCAATGGGCAAGTCTGGCTACCCAGCCGCCTGCTTACTTTTGGAGTGTTTGTCACAGAGCGCCGATGCCCTCATGTCACAGAGGCGCAGGGTGCCTTTGCTGCTGCTGTAGACGAACAGGTGGCAGTGCTTTGGGTGGAACTCCGCTGCCGTGATCACCTCCGTCAAGTCCTCCATGTTGGCTGGCTTGATGTCCACAATGTCTGAATACGCCACAGGGTCAAGGAGCAGACTGGGTCAGTTGGTCAGACGAGCCCACAGCAGGGGCGCACTGTTCAGACTAGCAACATACACCATCTCCAGTCAGTCGATGACATTTCCTCAGGAGCCTCCCCTGACCTGAGCTGAATATATGGTATTAATAATAAACACTTATATCTAACAGGCAAGCTATAGCAGGCATGGAACTGAAGCGTTCCGTTTGCAGAGCATCTGCTGCAACAACTAGCTTCCATTATAATCAGTGGTACTATCAATTCATGTAGGTTCATCAAAACTCTTTGATGATAATTACTGATTGCAGAAACAATTGCTAGAGATGAAGACTGAATATTCATAGTTTTACATTTTACAATATTATTCTTTACAAAGAAGAAGTTCTAGATTCTAGAGAGATATTTAATCTCTTGACCATTAAACATTTAAAGAACACATCATATCTCTAAGCCATTTTCTTCTTTTAGGAAAGCAAATCATACACACACACCTTCACATATATGCTCTCTCGTTGGCTGTCACACACACACACACACACACACACAGACAGACAGATACACACGCACACACACACACACACACACAATCAAACAAACTCACACAAAGCAGGCACTTACACCCGCACACAGCAGCCCTCTATTTTAGAGCAAGCCTCCCATGCTTTAGAGGAGAGTGTTCCCTTGGTGAATTATTTAAATGTTTCCATAGATGTTTCTTCCCATTTCTAGGTCAGCAAGCTGGTACAGGGGAGATCACAGCACACTGCTCCTTGACACATGCTTCATACAGGCGCCACTACCCAACCCAACACCACCAAACAAAGGTGAAGAGATATTCTGATCTATTGATAGTTATATATCCATGTGTTCCATGACAGATGTGGATGAGTATGAGTGTGTGGATGCATCGGCCACACCCAAACCCAAAGTTGCAGAGGTACAGCAGGTTCGGCCTAAGGGCTGAGCTACACCAGGCACGTAACTGAAGCGTTCCGTTCGCGTTGCGTCTGCTGCAACAATTAGCTTCCACTATAATCAATGGAAGTAGCTACACCAGACGTGATAGCGGCGTGTACGTTCAAAAAAAATAGACCATTCATCTAAAATGGATTTTACACGTTGTGAACGGAACGCTTCAGTTACGCGCCTGGTGTAGCTTCGCTGTAATGGGTCGTGTGAGTAATTGTTTTCACCGTCTGCATTTGTCGCAAGGTGCTGTCATACCCAGATAGGGGCTGATTCATATGAATATGAAACTATTTGTCAATTGTTGACACACTCACTAACACACACACACTCACTCACTCACTCACACACACACACACACACACACACACACACACACACACACACACACACACACACACACACACACACACACACACACACATACACACACACACTCACAGGGTGCACGTATGGCTGAAGGATACTGAAACTGCGGTCTGTAATGCCGAGGTGCCACATGTTGATCCTGAGGTCGTCAGCAGACAGGTACGTCTCGCCGTCGCTGTTGACCGAGATGGAGTTGACGTGGTAGGTGTGGCCATTGGAAAAGACGCGTCTGGGACGCACCTCTACCATTAGGTCCGTGGGTTTCAGCACAGGCACCTGAGACAGGCAGGCAAGGAATCAGCTTATACTGTAGGAACAGCTTAAACTGGAGAAGACAGGATGTCTGTGGCGATGTATGATATGCAGCCAGTGAGCTAGTACATTTTATGTGTGAGGTGAATCCTAATATAGTTTCAATAGACTTGGGGGTAATCACCATGTTTTGGATAAAATCTACCTCTAGTTAGCTTAAACAAAAACAGTGCCTATCCTGGTTATTATTGTGAGTGCACTTGGCATGTTGATAATTGTTGATGATGTTGGCTATCACAATTTTTTGACACTATTCTAACTTTTCACAGTACTACCCTTTCATAGATCCCTCTTTACCTGTAAGGATGTCACCGTGGAGAAGTCCTTCACCCTGCCCTCTTCGTCCTTCAGGTTGTAGCCCTCGGGCCTCTTGTCTCGTTCGCTGACCTTCCATAGTTTTATGGTCTTATCTGAAACACAGTTACAGGGACAAAAGCTTCATGGATTTCAAGGGCAATGGAAGTCCATCAAATTATATTTTTATGGTCTTATTTCTCAAACTCAAGTTGAACTCCTATTACTGGCAAAACACTGAAAATGTAACATTTCAGACATTGCTCAATCTAAGAGGAAGTATGCTAAAATATAGGGTGTGGCTTGTTGCACTTACATAAGCGAATAATCTATACAATATGAAAGTACACAGTGTGGTACTAAACATGGAGATAACTAGGGTAAAGACCTGCATATTCAACCATTTTGGCAAAAGAGTATGTCTGTGTAAATACTTTTATGTCCATACTGTTTCAATATGTGCATAAAGATTATAATCACCATTATACAGTACATTGTTGTGGACCATGTTTACCTACTCCATGGTATATCTACAGTGGTATAACTAAGGTTCTATTATGGTTACACTTTGCATTATACAAAGTGTTACCAAAGACCTTTGATTTCTACACTTCAATCCTCTCTGACCCCCAACCTTCATCCCTAACCTAAGTTATAAGGTGCAAAGGGACCAGGAAGTAGACAGGGATGTGGTGCGGCTCACCATTGGTGGAGAGAAGGAAGTGGGCGGCATTCTGCTGTGGTAGCCAGCGGATCTTGTTGATCTTCTCCTCGATCTCCAAGCTCTTCAGGTAGTCAAAGTCAGGCTCATGGCTCTGGAAGGTGCTGTAGACGTTATACTCGCCCGATTCACCTAACTCCTCTGGCTCCCCTTTTGACTGGGGAAAAACACACCACACACACACACACACACACACACACACACACAGACACACACACACACACACACACACACACACACACACACACACACACACACACACACACACACACACACACACACACACACACACACACACACACACACACACACACACACACACACACACACACACACACACACACACAGAGAGAGAGATCCATCATTTATACTTTGATGCAGTTCAACGCAGTTCATCTCACTACTATGTCAAACAAAGAAAGAGCATAAACTGCTCTCATGTAAAGCCCAGTATATTCCTACATTCACTACAGACTACAGTGTCTACATTTTTGAACCCACCCACACAAACATTTGTACATCAGACCAGTAATTAAACCTGCAGCACCTTGGAACAAAAATAATCACATCCTTAACCCCCGCTTCAAACAGCCTCCCATCCATGATAAGAGCTACTGGGCATCAGCAGGCCATAGCCTACCTGAGTCTCCCTTTGGAAGATGACCACTCTCCCTCCCTTGTCCCCCGTCGCCAACAGATCCCCCGTCTGGTTAAATTCCACCGTGGATATGACATCAGCTGAGGTAGGTAGGTGAGGAGAGAGGAGAGGAAAGAAGACAGAGTTTGAACAGAACCTTTGTAACCTTGTCTGGTTTATGGTTATATAAAGAATTTAGTCTTATTTCTACTCCATATTACCCACACTGTACATAATTAGTCTGCAGTAGTGTTAATATTTACTGACCAGATCACTTTCATCAGATTTAAGAATTACATTCATAGTAAATAAATGTTAATAAATCTGTTCCATAGTTGCACATTTTCTGTATACACTGGTCTCTGAAAATGACTGATTAGTATGCACAGGGAAACAGGGGAAAGAACTGTGTCTCATTGTGACTGTGTCTTATGTGGTCATTCACATTACCTTTTGGTTCAATGTGCAGTTCTAAAATCTATAAATACCCACTAACAGCCACACAGTATCATCAGTATCATATAACACACTGACCAGACCCAGGCTATGACATAGAGATCACGTTCTCAGGGAGCCATTTTTAGCTAACATAATTTCAGCCTTTTGAAAAGCTAACAGAATTTCAGCCTTTCCCAAACCCATACCTGTCCGTACACCCATCCATAACTGATTCCACTGTGAACCACGCACAGAGACGAGCTGGACCAAATGGACCATCAATCCAGTACCCTAGAGTCCTTCTGACTGACCCAGACTACCCTGAAGGCCTGGCCCTGGGATGCCACGCAGATGCTGGCCTTACCTTCGGTGACGTAGTCTCGGAGGAAGCTGTGGTTGATTTTGGGGCTCTCGCCGTCCTCACCCATCGGAAGCGGCGGGGTGCCCGGGCGCGCCCGTCCGGAGGTGAGCCGTCCAATCCGTACTGCCTCGCCCCCCCGGAGCTCCGCCCATGCTGCTGTGGCCTAGCAAGAGGGCCTGGCGCACGGCATCCTGGGATAGCAAAGGCCCAGCCACCGAGAGGTGAGGTGTGGAGGAGAACAGCAGATGTGTGGAGGGCAAAGAGAGATCACACAGGGGGCAGCAGCCGCCACCAGGAGGAAGAGGAGGACGAGGAGGAAGAGGAGGGAGGCAATGAGAGGGGACAGAAAAAAAACCCCAAGACAGTCTAAGCCCCACTAATGCCAGAGGGATGAGAGCGGACTGCTATAACCCATGCTGTGCCCCACGCTGGTGTCCCTAAACATACACTCAAACCCACTCGCTCACACACACACACACTAACACATGCTCAGCACCTTGCACACCCTCCACATCAATCAAACGAACCACTAAGCACAGCTCAGCTCAACACTGCCCGGCAACAAGCTACAGAGACACGCGAGGCAAGCAGGCCTTCCAGCAAAGGTGTGATCCTGTCGGCGTCGGTTTGCGTGTGTGTGTGCACGAGCGAGTGTGTCCACGCATCCGTCTGTTGTCCGTGTGTGGTAATATCCTTTTGCTGCGGCAGCAGTTCCCTCTCCGCCGGCAGAAACGAGAGATGCTCACAGGGTGCGGTAGTCCTTGAAGGAGAACGGAGGAGACGGGAGATGCTGCTCTCTGCGGCAGAAATGGAAAAAGAGAGACAGACAGAGAGAGAGGAAGAGAGGGAAATGGATAGAGAAAGAGAGAGTAAGAGAGAGAGAAAGAGAGAGAAATAAAGGCCTGTTCTCCACCTACCAGCCTCTGTGTGTCCGCTAGTCTGCTGCTGCAGAGTGACAGAGCGAGTGTGTGTGTGAGTGTGTGTGAGAGAGTATGTGTGTGAGAGTATGTGTGTGTGATGAGCGAGCGGATGGGAAAGACAGAGAGAAAGTGATGGAAAAAAAGGGGGAGGGAGAGACAGAGGAGAGAGAGACAGAGAGAAACAGAGAGAGAGAGAGAGAGAGAGATGCTGCCAGCTTGTCTTCTCTGGACTGCTGCTGCTGCGGTGCTTCTGCGCAGTAGCCCTGTTAAAGCAACCTCCTCCCCGGCTGGCCAGTCAGAGAGCACCCTGGTCTCCAAGCTCCTCCCACTGCAGGTGATAATGGGAGTGAGAGAGGATGAGAGCAGCGGATAGCCGGGGGGAGGAGAGCATAGAGCAAACATTAATATAACACTCTCAATCTCAAATAGATGACTGCTAATAAAAGTAGGGTACAGGCACACTCCCCCGAAAAGATGCTGGGTATTAAGTCATGGTCATGTCGCATTGTCATTAGATTTTACTGTGTAGAAATAATTAATTAAGTGGGAATGAAATAATAATAAAAAAAAAAACATGTCAGTACAATGGTGTCATGTTCTGCATGTTTTTCTCATATATATGGCTGTATATTATTTTGATGGTTTAGATTAGATATATGCGATGGAATTTGGTGGTCTAAGGTCTATGGATATCAATAATGTCAAAGGGCTATAACAATACAAGTGTATTGGATCTAAATGGGGTAGTTCTGCCCCCTGTTGGCAGTTTCGCATAATGTTATATGGTGCTGAGTCTGTATGCTAATTTCTTTTCCCACGGTAGGGAGTTTTGATCTTTAGTATGAAATAAGATTTTTGCAACAATAACAGCAAAAATGTACATAATAACTGTTAATGTTAGAATGAGACCGTACATACACAGTTATGTCGACCAAAAGCCTCGAGCCACAAAACGCAAACATTTCTTCATCTTTAAATTAAATACCGTCTTTAAAAGCTTCAGTGCTCCATACATATATTCGTAGGCTAGATAACATAATTTTACAGCATTTAAGATCAGAATATTCTGACATGAGCAACGTTTCCCCTACCTTTCTGACCTGATCACGAACAAAAACTTGGTTGTGTAGCCTATCATCCTCGTGCCAATATTCGTTCTTTCTTAAAAAATAAAAGTCACGCTTTTAAGATTACTCCAAGCCATGTTAACGCACATCAGCGTTATCCCATTTCCCCTTTACATTTCTTCACTTTATCTGTGATGTTGGTCTGTGTGCAAAATAACACCGCAAAGTTCTCGTTCACACGAGGGCCTGTATTCATTCTGCTATGCATCTGAACATGGACACATACAGGAAGTTGCGTTCCACCTCCGTAATATAGTTTCAGTAGGCTACAATGAAAAAATACATGTAGCCTATTGATATTGTTCTCAAATTAAATGGTAGTTAGCAGTTTATTGACTCATCTGTCATTTATTTTCAGTAGTAGCACTGTTATTACCACCAGAGGGAGACCTGTGTTATGCTTGTCAATAAGCCATTTAAAAGCACATGGCTTGACATCGGGAACGCGGTGGCACAGATCGAAATACTTCAACAGTCACAACAAATAATTGTTATAAATAGCGGGAAGCCTTTGAATGCTTTCACTGCATTGTATGTCATGTGAAATTGTTAACTGAACAATAATAATGTGCTTCAGTTTTACATGGGCTCTGCATTTTGTGACTAGTTGGACGTCTCCTTGGATATTAGGAGGGTTATGGTAGTGGAAAAACAGAGAAACTCAAATGCAGTCATCCCATACTAGAATAGAGCAGCGCTACACACTATTGTTGTGGGCTAAAGAAATAGCAGAAACCATAATCACAGCATATCAGGTTATTTCATTGGTAACACTTTACTTGCATAGTTTTTGGATGAGCCTAGGCCTAATCGGAGTTCCATCATAAGAAGTGGATTATGAACTGGAACTGTCCAAATGAAGTCTTCAGTGAATGATTAGTTAAATGCTGTGAACACACTGTTGAGGTCGGTCTTGGGTGCAATGGAAAGTAAAAAGTAGGCTACAATTTTTTTTATTTTTAGGGCAGCACTTTCCTAGGGTTAGGAAGCCTGAGCGTGCCTATGTTCCCACAGCTCTATGTTCTTACCCTAACCATTTCTAACCCTAACCCTAATTTTGAAAATGTCCTAGAAATATAGTAACATTAAGAGAACAATCTAAGAAATATGTAAACTGTGGGAACATAGGGCCTAATTTTGAGAAAAATCTTAATGTGGGAACATAGGACCTAATTTTCAGTAAAAAAAATAGAAATGTGGGAACATAGGGCTGTGGGACCATTGGTCTGTGGGAACATAGGGCTAACCCCCCTGAAGACACTACAGTTTAAAGTTTAGTTGCAGTTTACAGTTTAGTTTCACGTTTTACTACGACATGTTCTGTCAGCTCCGTCATGATGATCATGACACATTTAGTCTGTACAGCGGTAAGAACTGCATAGACGTTGCCAGATATCGGATAATCCCTTCCCTTGGATGCGTAGAATGTTCAAGGCTCTGGGTACACCTGGGACTATAATCTCCAACGGGGATTACCCATACCTTTATGCAACAGTTCAAGTGTAATGAATTGATGGCAAGAGCAAAGAATCAGATATCAAACGGAGCAGGTTAGTTCGTTGTTGTTCTCACTCTGTCGTTCATATTGACACAACAGGTTGCAAACGGTTGCTTTACACTTCACATTCCATTTTCCATTGCAGGAACGCGATGCCCTGTCTCCACGCGGAGTCGTTAAATTCACTGTCTGCTGGAGGTGATTACGAATCAAAGACGGAACCTGTAGCTTCATTCCCTTCTACACGAGGAATCGGGCAACGGCGCGCCTCGGTAGGGTTGATTACTGAAGATACTACTTTTGTAACTAGCGCGGGGTGGATCTTTTCACCTTTGTGGAGTCGGCGCGCTCAATCGCTGCGCTTTGGATTTCGTAAAGGCGTTGGGAGCGAAACAGTTGACGCTCTGCTTGACAATCACTCAGATTTTGCGCGGACGTATTTCTTACAAAGGCCATCAAGGTAAGACTTTATGACTAAGGCTTGTCTAATGCTTGTCTCATTGTCTTGTCTAATGCTTGTTTCATTGTCATAATTTGCCCTTGCATCTTATGTTATATGTAGATTGTAATGGATTAATTTGTAATGGTTTCTATCAGGGATATGGTGAATGGGTCTCACAGTGAGAAGTCTTCACAGGCCTCAAAAGAAGGGGCTAGGTCTAAGAAGGATGTCCGTTCAAGCACACCACAGCTGTGCCGGCGGAGGGAATCCCACCCACTGTCTGGACCTTCCAGGAGGTTCTCTGGGCCTTTCCTGGACAGGTCATCATCCACTGTCCCCTCCCTAGAATGGGGAGAGTTTCTGACTCTTGAAAAGGCTTGTTGTTCACCAAGGTCCCCATGTTCACCACGGTCTCCGAGATCTCCAATCTCACCTCGGTCCATGCGGCCCCCGTGGTCCCCTCGTGTGATGCGGTCCCCCAGGCGAGTAGCCCCGTGTGGACGCCGCGCCTCCTGCGACTGGATGGTGGAGATTATGGGTGGTGCTCCATGTCGCCAGGGTCTGTCCGAGGTCTGCCACAGGGTCCTCCACCATGTGAACAATGCCATTGCTGCAGACCTATGTTCCTTTGCCCTTGTCACAGACGACAGGGCTGGTGGAAGAGTTCTCAGTGGTGTGGTCTTTCGCTCAAACAACGACGACTCGTATGGCCAGAGTCAGCCTAAATGGGACAGATACATCATGGAATATGTCATAGAAACTGGGAGGTCACTCAACATCATGGATGTCATTGAGGTAGCTACAACAATTTGTGCCCAGGAATGTCAGACATACTTCAGAAAACTTAAGGCTCTTTTCAGTGGGAGATTTAGACAGGTCACCTAAGGATCACTTTGCTCGCTCTATCTAAATCTGCAAACAAGAGGAATAACCTCAAGACCTCTGACATTCAGCTATCCTAGTGGAGATAAATTTAGTTGAATTTAGAGGAACCCCCAACATGGAGTCCTAGAGGTCAGCTTGTGATGCAACACTTGAGAACGCACTTGTGTTATGTAAAAGAATCAGGCTACTTCTGTGAAGAGGGAGTTGATTAGCCATGCTAACTAACTGGCTGTAGGCCACATTAGATCTATTAGAGGCACTCATCCTCTCTGGCCTAAGTCTGCCTAGGTCTGGTTTCCAGACAGGAATGTGTTTAGAAGGGCCCCAGAGAATCAAAATGCTGACCTAATTGACACATTTAGTTGGTAATCTCTGTTTGGAGAAGGGTGAGTAAAAGTAAGGGAGGGACGTGAAAGGTCTAGTTAAGCCATCTGAGTTCAGACTTTAGAATACTGTAGTTGTCCTCGGGTCTGTTTTCAATAGTTGCTTTTAACAATCATTTTAAGGCAACACAATACAGTTATTTTACCTTAAAATAAAAGCTGCGACTTACCTGTGACTTACACCTGTGACTTACACTGGCGTTCAAAAGTTTGGGGTCACTTAAACATTTCCATTCCACTCTATAATAGACAGAATACCAGCAGAGATCAGTTGCACTGTTTTTTTTTTAATCAGGGCAGCAGTTTTCAGATTACATTATGTGCCTACATAGTTGCAAAAGGGTTCTCTAATGTGTTCTCAGTTAGTCTCAGTTAGTCTTTTAAAATGATATCAGATTAGTAAACAGAATGTGCCTTTGCAACATTGGATGAATGGTTGCTGGTTTTGGCCATCTGTAGATATTGCATTAAGATCAGCCATTTCTTTCTACAACAGTCATATACAATATTAATGATGAAAACAAGGACATTTCTAAGTGACTCCAAACTTAGTGCACATTAGTGTACGGCAGTGTACATTATGGCAAAATGAAGTCTCTGACATTGCCAAAGTGTGCCTGGAATGCTTGATATTGTACTGTGTGACATTGATCAGGTAGGATCATGACCCATTTTGTTGTTTTTTCACTAACTGGGTATACCGTCTCTTTGCTAAATGGCATTAAATTCTTGATGTCAAGGGGCATAAAGAATTCCTCCATGGTGTTGCTTTACAATCTATTTATTCTACGTTTTATGAAGCTTCATGATGTAAATATGATGTATGTATGTATAAAGTACATATTCTACCATTCAAAGCCTACTTGTTTTCATAGGATACCAGATTCAGTCCTGAAATGGGTGAAATATCTGGTTCCAGGCCCAAGAGCATCTTGAGTTTGCCAGTGTACAACCCCAGAGAGGAGGTGGTGTGAATTAAATTCAATTCATTTATAAGTTTACTCTCTCATTCTACACCTGTCAGATTTTGTATCATATTCTGATTGTTGTCTCATCACTTTAGCTTGTAGGTATTGTCATGGCGATCAACAAGACAACAGCTGCCGGCATGAACTATGGCCAGCATTTTTTCTCAGAGGAAGATGAGAAGGTGAGAAAACACAGAAATGTTTTACCTCCTAAAAGTTTGCTTTACCAGATAGCCTCAAGAAAAAATAAAATGTATATACTTGTTAAATCAAATTATAATGTATGTACTATGTGGTGATGTTTTATGTGGCATAAGATGTGAATGCTCCATGTCATGAACAGGTTTTGGCAACTCATATGGGGATGCTAGGTGTTATTTTGGATAACGCACAGCTTTGCGAGAATGTTGAACAAGAAAGCAAGCGAAGCCAAGTAAGTTTCTTAGCTGATTCATACAGAATGACAAAAGCTTATATCTCTAAGGCTAGATCTTTGTAATGTGCTATTTCTCTACAAAATTAATTATTTCTATTGGGCTTTTGCACTGATTTCTGAATGTTTTATTCTGCAGGTATTACTGGAATTAGCTCGTCTGCTGTCAGAAACACACGACTCCCGGGAGTCTCTCTTAAACAAAATGGCCTCCACCATCCTTCCCATCACCAGAGCCAAACTTTGCACTGTTTTCATTGCTGACAGTGCTGATAAGGTAAAAAAATAACTGCTGTAGATAGTCAGTAGTCACCACTGAAGACAACTAACTGTTGTAATGTGGCTTCCAACAATGTCTGTCTGTCTGAAAGTGTTTTTTTTATGTAA
This sequence comes from Alosa alosa, assembly GCF_017589495.1. Lineage (NCBI taxonomy): Eukaryota > Metazoa > Chordata > Actinopteri > Clupeiformes > Clupeidae > Alosa > Alosa alosa. The sequence goes on along the minus strand of NC_063189.1, from coordinate 31,029,961 downwards.
TTTTAAAAAGTTTTAAGTTTTTTTTTTCAATCCAAACAGGCATCATTTGCATATGTCATTGACACTGAAAATATGGGTCCTAATGGAAATGAGACTTTGTGCAAAAGGTTTGTTGATTCCTTGAATTACTACCATTTGTCCAACTGTACAGCTTTGCTAATCAACCAAAAGTTTGATGCCTTGAATTACTACCATTTGTGTAACTGTACAGCATCAACTAGTTGCTAAACAACTAAATGTCTCTGTACACTTTTCTCTGTCTCTCTCTTTAGGGAATGTGATGTCAACAAGATAAGCCTTGCATATGCTGTTCACGTCAAAAACACACTTGAGACACTTAATGTGGCCAACATCTCCACAGACTGCAATGTCGTCATGCTTGTGAGTAGGCACAGATGCCAAAGATCTGAGAGTTGAAACATCTGAAACTTGAATTTCCCCTTGGGGATCAATAAAGTATCTATCTATCTATCTATCTATCTATCTATCTATCTATCTATCTATCTATCTGAACCATTTGGCCTTTACTTCTATAAAGATGCTGATAGCTTCATTGAAAGTTCATGAGGAGTTAAGTAGAAAGAAGTAGATTATTGATGCAATTTAGGTTAGAGTACTATACATGCCTGGTGATATTTTGGAGATGGAGATTTTAGCCAACATACTCTGTGTATTGTGTATCATACTCACATTTTCCACCTGCTGTAGTTAAAACATTATGAGTTCACTCACCATTTCACCTGTGGTTTGTCGTGACAGGACCAGACAACAGAGGAGGCAGGTGATGAGATGAGGACTCTAGTCTGCACACCTGTCAGAAATGGACGCGAGGGCAAGGTTATAGGTAAAGCAGTTATACAATGTCTGTTTTTCTCCTTAAGGTTTTCTATACACAGATTTAACTTCAGTCATAAGAACAGTTACTGTACTTTTTTGACAGTGTATGATGTGATAGTGTAAAATTCCCCTTGGTACTAGGCAGGTGAATATTATTTTGTTTCAATCTCGTATGAAAAACCTTTCTCATGTTGAAATGAATTTATTCATATAGTGTTATATATCAAAGGCTAGTGAGACTGGAAATTCTGATGGCATTTTGTAATAATACATTTCAATAGTAGTCAACAGTATTTTGGAAATGCTTGATGTTTGGAGTAAGCCATATCTAATATTTGTATATGTTGGCTGTATATGGTAATAGTTAAACGTTCAGTTCATTTAAAAAAAATCTTCTGTTTATTATACTACTTAAAGGAGTGTGTCAGCTTGTCAACAAGCAGAGTGAGGGAGCCTGCAGGGCGGAGGTGTTTGGCCGGGGAGACGAGCGCCTCCTGGAGGACTTTGCCCTGTACTGCGGCCTGGGCCTCCAGAACTATGAAATCCAACAGAAGGCCCAGTTGACCAGGGCTCAGCAGGAAGTGACACGAGAGGTGAGGAGTGCTGTGTGTGCAGATTCAGGACTAAGTAACAATTAAATCACAGTACTCTAGACCACTGGACGTTGTCATGTAGGTGTGTTGAATGCAAGCATTGTCTGGAAAAGAGTGGAATCTTCTAGAACCATAGCATTCAGAATCTGGTGTGTCAATGAAAATCAGTCTTCCAATTGGGGTCATCCATTTCAGAGATGGTACCTAGGCCACAGACTAGGACAGAATCAGTATATTGGAACAATTAAAAAAAAAAAATCATCTTTAATCTCTTGGATACACACTATGGAATAAGTAAGGGATAATGTGTAGAACGCCGGTCATTGTCGGGAGATAGGTCCCGACAGGGCGAACGGACCCCGACGCGCAGCGGACCTTTGCGCAACCTTTGAATGAAGTTCCAATCCTTGCGTAGTGATATGAAAGAATTGACTTAGAAGCACAAAGCCCATTTTCCTTGACAGCGGTCTGTTATACTTAGCAACGGTCTGTTATTCAGAATTAGCAGACCGCCGAACGTTGGGAAGGCCCATTCAAGCACTATGAAGAGCCGTGTCAATCAATCAATAATCAATTCATTTAGCAGACACTGTTGTCCAAAGTGACTTACATATGTCAACTGTATTACAAGGGATTACACTGTCCCCAACTTGGGGTTAAGTGCCTTGCTCAAGGGCACAACCGTGGAAGCTGGGAATTGAACCCACTTTCAGGCTACTACACGCTAGCCCAGCTCCTACACTATGCATCCCTTTGTGTTTGTGTGTTCACATGTGGGTGGGTGTGTCTCCTCCAGGTTTTGTCTTACCACATCTCTGCATCAGAGGAGGAGATTATGACCTTGCAGGTGAATGACATGTTTGAACATACTCTGTATTTTCTTTTAATGAAAATGAAAACGGCTGAATCCCTGCTGAGGTCCTGTTTTCCTGATGTGTGCTCTGCTCCACCTGTGCCCCAGGAGTCTTCCATCCCCTCAGCACAGACCCTCTCCCTTTTGGACTTCAGCTTCAGTGATTTCGGCCTGCCAGATTCAGTCACAACACAGGCAACAGTGCGCATGTTTCTGGACCTCAATCTAGTGCAGGACTTCAATATTGACTACAAGGTACTGCGGCATCACTGGCCTGATTATGTTGGGGATTCCACTGTCTTTTGATACATGGGGCAGTTGATTGTTTTCAAAATGTAGAATATCTTGCCGTTACTGTTTTTTCCCCAGTGGATCCTAGGGGTCCAAGCAAAGAAACTGCTTCCACGCCATTTAAAAAAAAAGAATTCGGTCCGCATCATTCCCAGACCATTTCAAACAAATTGACTTTTTTGGATTTTTGATTCAGGGTGTAATTATTCTATTGCTAACATCTTCTAATGTAAAGGGGTGCCACTTAAAATCACAGCTTGCGGCTATGTTATTATTTGTTTACTGTCATGCAATAGCCATCATAAAATAGTCATCATAGTCATTTTGAAAGTATACAGAATATAACATGTAAGTTAACAGAGGGTCTCTTTATGGTGTCAAAAATAATTTTGTCTTTCATCTCCCTCAATATAGAGTCTGTGCCGCTGGGTCCTGAGTGTGAGGCGTGGCTACAGGCGGGATGTGGCCTATCACAACTGGCACCATGCCCTCAGCACTGCCCAGTGCATGTTCGCCATGCTGAAGGCAACGAGTCATCTGCAGGTCAGAGGAATCCTTCCCTAATCCCTCCCTCCCAGAAACCCTGAGTGATAAACCCTTTTGGGGGTGTGTTATAATCTGTACTGCTTCCAAAAAAAGCTCTTTCCTCCCAGTACATGTCCTCCTGTACTGGTATGCCTGGAAAGTAGGGACGCACCAGTCTGCATTAAATAGGATTTGAATTAAGGAATCAGTGCATTAAGCACTACTATTTTGGCTTTCGAACTTTCAAGCTTGCTCACACGCCATCTCTCGCCACGCTAACTCGATTCACTTTTATAATGTTCTAATGCTATTGTTTTTCCAACCATTCATGTTGTCTGAGCTTGTGAGTGGATTTAGGTTTTATTCTTCTCAGTTAAAGTTTCTTCTCTTTCTGTCGTAGAAACATTTCTCAAGTCTGGAGATTTTGGCTCTGATGATCGCCACCCTCTGTCACGATCTTGACCATAGAGGAGTCAACAACTCTTACATAGCACGGTAAACATTGATTTACATCCAGTAGAGTAGAACAGTCATCCACCCATCAATTTGTTACAACGTTCTGTCATCACCTTAATACCTTAATAATGGGTTGGTGGTAGTGTAGTGGCTAAGGAGCTGGGCTAGCATGCAGTACCCTGAAAACTTGAGGGTTCAATTCCTGAGCAAGGCACTTAACCTTGAGTTGCTCCGGGGACAATGGCCCTTGTAATAAATTTGATATATCTAAGTGCCTATCAGATAAAAGCGTTTGCTAAATGAAAAATGTAATATCATCTTATTACATCTTTCATAGACCGTTCTTAGTTTGCTTTAATTGTGTCTGGGCCTCATGTCATCATCTGACTCTTCTCTCCCTTTCACTGTTGATCAGGAGCCAGCAGCCTCTTGCTCAGCTTTACGGCCACTCATCCTTGGAACATCATCACTATGACTTGTGTGTCCTAATCCTCAACAACCCAGTAAGACTGGCATCCCCGGATACTCTGATATTGCACACTAGTTAACTAACTAACTAACCAACTAACTAACTAATTAATTAATTAGATTAATTAGAACTGTTATTAATTTTAGGAGTTAATTTTATCACTGTTCTTAGATAAAATGAATACCTGAGTATGTACAGTAGTTAAGACATTTAAACAGAGGTCATTTAACACTTACAGTATTAAAATTATGTCTTACAGCATTTTGGGAATTTAACACTTGTAATTTTACTGTGTGACTTCAGCTTCCCTTCCCATCCATATTTTCACGTATCTAACAATCCCTCTGTCTGTCTTCCCTCTGCACTGTTTTCTGGGGACAGGGTAGTGAGATTCTGAGTGGTTTGTCTCAGGAGGACTATCGACGGTGCCTGCTAATGGTTGAGAAAAGCATTCTTGCCACAGATCTGGCTCTCTATATGAAGTAAGACATGCTTGCTAACCTTTGTCTTATCTATGTATTTTCTATAATCAACCTAACCAATTTTTAAAGCTGTAGGTGCTCTATGGAATCTGTGCAATTCATATTGCTGAGTGAATAATATGCAGCTGTATGTCTTAACTGTATTTTAACACTTGTGTTAAGTGTGTACTGACTGTTTTCTGACATCTAAAATGGTTTTCTGATGCCCATTCCGAATCCTTTTCAGTAATTTCACCATTAGATTTTACATACACTTGATCATCCTCTATGCATTTTACCGTTGGGTTATTCTCAAGGGCTCTTGTTTAAACATGAACTTTAAAACCATAACCTTAAAAACCTTGAAGTGTGCACCTTAAAGTGCCTTAGAAAGTCCTCTTAGTTGGACAATTATTACAGATACACAATCAAACAATTGCATATGTATTATAATGGACCATTGTGCTTATTATTTGTAATGCTCTGTATTTGTGTATGCATTTGTATGTGTGTTTCTGTATACTTACAGGAGAAGAGACGCGTTCTTCCAGCTAGCTGAGAGAGAGACCCTCTCCTGGCAAGATCAGGAGCACAGAGAACTGCTGAGGTATGGGAGACTTCTCGACACAGCAGCCTCTTACTCTTCAGCAAAACCAGAACCATTAAACAGCAACATCAGGGACATAGCCATTAAAGAACTAACATCCTTGAGCTTTACATTGCCTGATGGCTATAGTATTCAGTTAGTGGCAGTCTGGAGTTCCAATTTGATTGAGTAGCAATGAGTACTCGTTTATTTCACTTCCTGTTTATTTCCTGTGCTCTGCAGCTCGATGCTAATGACGGCGAGTGACATCTGTGCTATCACAAAGCCTTGGCCGGTTCAGAAGAGGGTGAGAGAGCGAGAGCCTGCTAAAAGTCCTATATACTAGTATAGGAGCTCTATATGCTTATTTTTCCCCTCACAGATACTTGAGTCACTCTCGTCTTTCTTGTTTAGACTGCCAGTCTTATTGCCTCAGAGTTCTTTGCCCAAGGGGACCGTGAGAAAAATGAATTCAACATCAGACCCATTGTAAGTTTTGAATATTAGTCTCAGTTTGTGATAATGCCAACTTTGTTCTGCTGTTCTTCTTTCAGATGATATGCAGATGTAGCATGATCTGTACATGTTTGTGTGTCTCTTAAATGTTCCCTAAAGGCTGTAATGAACAGAGAGAACAGCGCTCGTGTACCACACATGCAGATGGAATACATTGATGGGATTTGTGCACCCTTGTACAAGGTGAGGGGTCAGGCTACACATGTACAGTAGAGATGTGACCACTATACCACTTCTAGCAAGACAAGTGAATCACCAAATCATGTTTTGTGTTTCTCTCTCTCTCTTTCTTTCTCTCTCTCTCTCAATTTTCAATTCAATTCAATTCAATGAGCTTTATTGGCTCTCTCTCTCTTTGTGTGTGTGTGTGTGTGTTTTAGGCTCTTGCTGGAATGTTCGACTCTTGCAATCCACTATTTGAAGGCTGCATGAAAAATCATGAAAACTGGCAGCGCCTTGCTCAGGGAGAAGAGGATGAAGTGTTTGCGACTGATGGTTAGCCAAAGGATCTGGAGTGGAATGTTGTTTTACCAGAGTGTGATAAGATGGTTGAAGATCCAATCAGATCAAGAACCCTCTTTTTTGTGGTTGACACTGACATGATTGGCTTTTTGTTAAAAATGTAAGGATCATATGCACAAGAAACTTGGAAGATTTAGTTGCCTGTGTCCCCATAAGTGGTTCTGTAAAATGGATTGAATAGGGTGGGGTGAAGAATATCATAAACCCTATTATAACAGAACATCATTTTAGTGAAACTAAAGATTTTTAACCAGAGCTCAACATGAGTGATAAGAACATTTGTGTGTGTGTGTGTGTGTGTGTGGGGATTTCAAACACCACTATTTAATGGCTTTGTGGACATGCTTGGCTTATCATTTTTATGTTTGTCATAAAGGAACACCCAAAACAGTCCAAGTCAGATACCCCACATTTAATCACAGCTTGTCTGAGACTTGCCATTCACTGTCTGGTTATTTAAACAGGTACTGTTACATTACACACATTTCTATAATGTAATTACATATATGTATTGGTGGTATACAAATGTATATATATGTGCCTTACGTAGACAGTATTTATACAGTCTATGTTCCCTCCAGATCATATAAGCTAGCATGTGGTTTCATTGATACTGTATGAATCTATCGAATAGGCAAATAGCCTTAGGATTTACTACCGGTAATTGTCCATGTACAACCTCCGGTAGATTCAGGTGCTGGTAGGTAGCAGGAACATCAGATATAAGCTCGCAAATAAGTAAACTATACACCTGAAAATAAGTAAACTATACATAATAAGTAAACTATACACCTGAGTGAACCTTATGACGCTACACGTGAAGCGCGTTGTTTGCTTTAAATAAACCAGAGTGAAGTCAATTTAGTGTGCGGAGGTTTACTTATTTGAGAGGAATAGGCAAATATCCTTGTTTATGTACAGTATTTGCCTAAGGGCCTAAAGGGTAAATGCATATTTCAACACAAATATTGTGTTGAAACACAATGCAAAAGTATCAAAAGGATCAAACTAAAATGTACAAGTCTGCGCACATACACCCACAAATTCTCAAACTCACGCGAGCACAGATACTACCACGTCCAAGCATATGCTTTTGTGTCCTGCTACTTGTTTTGATGCATATTTGTACCTATACTACTTTACTGGCACTTTGGGAGAATTCCCCTCGAACTGCAAGGGCTCTAATTTAGATGCTGGGTAAAGGAAGTCTATTGACATGCAAAATTCTTGTACATGAACTATTATTTGGCATGAGGGAGCATGGAGCGGATGTTTGTACAAGGTCTTGCCAATAGACCTCTGAAGTTCACCTACAAAATAGAACCAAAACGTCCATCTTTGCCCATATAAGGAGATCCGGTTGTTAATTGAATCTAACTACCTATGGCAAGTTGCATTGCAAAGTTAGCTCTGCGGTAGCAAAAATCTAAGGCGGGGATTACATTAGCCAGCGGCAAGCGGCAGGTTTCCTATGGTTTGGCAACGGAACGGTGGCAACGCTGGCGTAACGCTAGCGTTGAAGAAGATGAGCGTTGAAGTTGGTATAACTTTCAAAGTCCAACGCGAGCGTATTCAAGGCACACCGTTTGTGTTACCATAGGAACAAGATAGAACTTATTATGGTCTGAGCGTTGTTATGCTTGCCGCTGCCGCTTGCCGCTGCCTAATGTAATCCTCGCCTGAGTGTGCCACCTTCACGTAGGCCTACCGGAGATCACAGTATCCATTCAAAGGCAGAGGACAAAAGTATGTTCAGGAAAACGTCTGCATTTCAGACTTTTTCATCCCCGTGAGAGTTTAACAGGTGCGATAGTTAAAATCCCCATGTTATTTTCCCATAGGAAAAATCGCCAGATACCGGATGTCAAAGATGGCAGCTTTTTTTGTAGGCGAACTTCAGAGGTCTAGGGTGTTAAATCAGCTAATTGACTTTGCCTAGTTATTAAAGTTAGTTAGACTTAAAGCTGCAGTTGGCAAGATTTTTTTGATCATATTCACTGAAACCGACGCTATGTTCCGATAGAACAACATAAATCAGCCGGTTTTAGAAAAAACCCGCACTTCTACCTCCACCTAGAGCCTGTTATTTGTTTTGCAAAAATCCACAGCTCCCGGTTCTTCTGGTCCAATCAGAGCAGGGCTGTGTGAGATCTGACTATCAATCACAGTCTGGGGCAGTCTGGTACGCACTGACGAGCACAAACTCGATGAGAGGGTGCTCGGTAGTAGTGGGGGAGGGGCATGAGAGTTCCCCTCAATCTGTCAGACTTGCCAACTGCAGCTTTAAGACTTTGCCCTTTGGTCATCATTAAAATTAGGACCCCATATCTTATCCATTACTTAGCCTGTAGGATACCAGTCTTTCTTCCTTAGAGGGTGCTGTAGGGCAATTCCATGGAAAATTATGTTTTTATTAACATCCATAATGCCAATAAAATGTGATGGTATGGTATGATGTGAATGATTACATGAAATTTGAGCATTTGCTATTTTTGGCTGAAGAATGTACATGAGAAAAAATGCACAAAAAATAAATGTTATCATTCACATCATACAAATGCCAAGGCATTTCACTGGCGTTATGGATGTGACAAAAAGTCAATTTTCCGTGGAATTGCCCTGTACAAGGTCCAGAACTCTCACTTATTCTAGGCAGAACATGTACCCTATGTTTACACTACATTGTAATCACAACCTGATATATTTCCTGTCAGTTACACCATGATATTCAAGAAAACTAGCCTCTAATGTTTTAGACTAACATTACAGTTTAATGCCTTAGGAACTGTTTTCTTCATATTCACTGTTTGGGTTTTTAGTTAATAAACTAGATACAGATATTTTCCTGAGCCAAACTGTTTTGTTCTCTTGTAAGATAACTGCACTGTAACAATGTAATCGTTGGCTGATCTATGATCCCCATCTCTATACTCTCTCATGGACAAAAACAAGAAATTTGGCATATGTCTCTAGTGATGGTTCATTCACCAGTCCACACATATCTGCCACTGGATGCATAGCCCAAAATCTGTTTCTTTTAGAATATGTGTGCCATCACCTGACTAACAGAAAGACACACCTCAGAATATAACCTAACTAGACTGTGGCACCATGGACTATGAAAATGTGCTTGCTCAAATGTAGAAGGCTAGAAGGTCACTAATATCACCAACCATGAAGAACAGAGCACTATGTGCTTCAGGTTATTCGATATTCTAAATTCTATCACTGCCAGCTATCATCAGCCAACTGTCAATGGTAGTCAGGGATGGATTACTGCATGGGCCTACCGGGCCCAAGCCCAGGGGAGACAAGGAGTCAGGGGGCCCAAGCCATTGCATGGAATCATTGCCTCAATATCAACACATCATATCAACATATATGCTGTGAATCTGATTGAATTGTATTTGCCATCCCCAAAATGCAACAGAATATAGGAAATCATATCGAATACATTTTTTAAAATGTCCCCCACAACAATTAGTGGGTTGCCCCTTAATACATCTGGGCCCAGGGGCCTGAAAGTTCATAATCCATCCATGCTGGTAGTGTCTCCCTTTATCTTTCTCTCTGTTACACACACACACACACACACACACACACCTCTCTGTTTGTCAATCTGATCCTTTACCCTTTCTTTTCATCACACTTACATAAGCTACGGAAGGCCTTACAGACTTCAGCTGATACTATGTAAAAGTCTATTAAGTCTATTAAACTTGATTTAACAGAGATCTCTGCACTTTGTGCTCTGAATGGGTGTAGACAAGAACTGACAGAGCAGGCTAGGCCTACACTCAAGCACACTAATAGGCATGAATTGATTGTATTGATATTGAAGTATTATTTTTTTAGCGGACAATTTCGAGAATTTTAGGCACAGTTTCTTGTTAAAGAGATCAATTATCAGCCTAAAAATGTTTTATAATGTTGTATTGTTTATGTGGCCCACTTTTGCACACCTTGTAGGCACCAAACCCTATGCTATAATACCAGCAATGTGAGGTTTATGGACAAAACACCATATTTGACCTTTTCTGAATTAGACATGTTTTTTTTTTTACTCTTAAGAACCCCTAGAACAAAGATATAATACTATAATACCAAAAATTAACATGTGAATCCCACAAGCCCCCAAATTAGACACATAGCCCCCCCTACTATATCCTGTTTTTGCATGGATTCATGTCAACACTAAAGTTGCCATTTATATTCCAAGTCACTAGAGGACACTGTTCTGTAAAATTGGGATATTTCTGGTACTGATTACACAAGTGTTCACGTATTTTGCGGAGGCACGCCGTGAACGGACAAGGGGAGAACGAAATGGCAGGGCGCGGGAAAAGAAAACCAAAATCTGAACCTCAGGTAAGGCTATTCGATAGTAGGCAACAGCGGTAACTTAACTGCATAGACTGCTGCATTTAAGATTATTTTGCTAAATAGAGAAACAGCGGTAATTTGAAGATCCAATTAGCACGGTCGTGTGCCACAAACCAGCAACCCATAACAGACAACCATAGCAATCTCTTTGACATGAACTCATGAGTGCCATGTAATAGTGCCATGTATACACTTAATCACTATATTTGCAATAAGGCTTTGAGGAAAAAGGATATCGACTGTGTTAGCTAATGTTATTCCAGCTAAGTTATTGTTAACAATGGCAAGTGTTCCTTTTTCGTAGACTAAACGTTAAGTTAAATTTAGCAAGTAAACTAAACATGTTACATCAGCATTTAAAGGAATCCTTTGTTTTTAAAACGATGCTAGCTCGGAACAGCCCGACCGAAACGTAAACATGGACACAGGAAGATGGTTTTGCAACATTGTTTACGTTAACGTTCTCATACGATTATTATCTTACAACTTAGGTTGTAGCCAAGTTTTCATTGCAGTGACATTGTAGTTAGTCCGTTTGTAAATAGGCCTACATTTTATGCTATTATGTATTATGACACCGAATGCACACCACAGTCCAACGTCATCTAACATGCACATTAACATGTATCTAGATATTTGAGGATGTAGGCTACAAGCGTTCAAGCTCTAACTTGTCGGGCATCACAGTTTAAGGACATGCGTTTTTACATAATAGATTAACAATTCTCCACTGTTCACAGAATGCAGATTCAGCCAATGGTGACGCCAAGAAACCGCGTAAAGGACAGGATGGACAGGACTCTGCTTCCCTTGTTAGTGACGTGTCAGCAGAGGTGAGGGAGGAAGTGGAGCGGCTGTACAAGCTTCGCATGCCAGACGACTTTTACCACTTCTGGGACTTCTGTAAGCGTCTGTCACCAGAAAGTCCACGGGGTATGTTGCTAATTTATTGTTAGTAACTCATGTATCTCATTCATGAAGTTAGTTGTTGAGATGAGCAATGGGATGAGAGGTCTGTTTTAACATGAATACTTCTATATTTCTCACTGAAACAAGATGCCCTGAGAGAGACTCTTGGACTGCAGCTTGTTGGGCCTTTTGACATTCTCTCTGAAAGGCACAAGTCCTCCTCAAACCCCCAGCCTAACTTCCACCTGCACTGCAGGCACTTCTATGACCCACCTGAGCTTCAGACCATACTGCAAGGAAGGGCTGAAACCCAGTACCACATGGGCTACTTCAGGTTGGACATCATCTTAGTTCTTAGTATGCCTGTCCAGTGTTTCCCACAGAATTGAATTCAATTTGTGGTGGTTGGTTTGCAGAATTAACTTGAAAACAACCGTTTTTAACAAATTAGCACAGCGTGGTTATGATGCTAACCAGATTTAAGCACAATTTAGTACAACCTGGAAAATCATTGTGTGGTGGTCAATGTTGATATTGTGGTGGGCCGCCACAAATAAGTCAATGTATGGGAAACACTGCTGTCCTCATGTGATATTTGAATATTTAAGTAATAGTAATTTAATGTTGAAATGTTTGTGCTTCAGAGATTCTCCTGAAGCCTTACCAGTTTTTATTGGAGAAAACGAGGCCAAGAAAGGCTGCTCCATCACACAGATGGGAGATAATCTCTTTGGAGCTGTTCTGTAAGTATCTACCATCAGACAGTATGCAGATTATTTTTTTTTAAATCCAAAAGTAGCTGTTCATCTTAAATCAGTTGACTTTTAGAATTGTGATGTATGTGGCATGTATTCAGATATGCTGACATAAAAAAATATATAAATGAAGAAAAAACACTATACTACAGGAAACCAACAAGCATCACCATCTGTAATGGTCATTGGCAAATGTAATCAAGCATAATTAACGCAAATTAGTAGCCTAGTGATGGTTCCAGAGAGAGTACAACCCTGAGTGCTTTTTCCCTGGTGGTTTCGCGCTACCAAAACCTTCCATTTACTGCACCATACTACGGTGCGGTATGTCTGTCAACAGTATCGCAAAATGTACTGGTACAATTTTCACAACACTTGGTGGAAAGGTGTACCACAGGCTAAGAAAACCCTATTAATTTTTGGAGCCGATCCGACTCAGAGAACTTCAATGTATTTTCCATATAGTAGCCTGTTTTCTCGCCATGATAACGAAAGTGAAACTTAGTGCTCTTTTAGTTTAAATCAAGGGTGCCTAAATTCTTCCCCGTCAAGGGCCAACAATGAATCGGGGTGGAGTGCTGTGGGCTAAACTGTTCAAGTCGTGGACCATTAAATTGAAATGTATGTATAATTAAAAAAACACTACTCATTACGGTGCTTGTCATTGCACTGTGTTTACATTACTTTTATTAATGTCATAAAGTGATTGAACAATATTGAACAGTAAAAATATACGGTGTATCTGAAGCAGTCAAAATCTTTGAAGAAAAACCTATGGAACAATTCTATGTCTTGGAAGAAAGTTATTTGCATCAATATTAATTCATTATTAATAAATATGGAGACATATTTAAATGGAAACCATGTTTTTTTTCATCAACTTTTTGTGCAACACAATTTGTTTCCATACATTTGAAGTTGAACATGTATTATCAGCCCTCCTCACTCTTATCATCATGACTATGGATCTGCGCTGACAGATGCTCAATAGCGCCACCCTTATCGCCCCATCTAAAACAATGTTAAACTGTGGCCAGATAGTGAACTGCAACCAGTCTTTAAGTTAATAGAACAGAGCGTGGGCAGGTCAAATTGGGCACCCCTGGTTTAAATGATGAATTTGTAACACCCTACTCTTCTCTTTCCACAAAACTCACCAGAAGTCATTATTTAAGTTTTTACTTTGTTTTTATTTTTTTAATTCTTAGCATTTGTGCCCAGGGGCTCATAATCTGTCCATGCCTATGTCCATCGAAAGTTTGGAATGCCTACTTAACTGACTTCACCAATGACTTGTTTTGATTTTTATAAATATTTTTGCATATTTTCATGCAATGTATTGAAATTCTGTTTGGGGGTCCCCCAGACCCCGTCACAGATTTACCCCCCCAAATGTTGACATCATGGCTACGGCCTTGACATGAATCATGAGTCCAGTTAAGTCACATGGATGTTACCAATAGCTGATACGGAACATTATGGATCAGAGATGTTTGAGCTTTGATTTGGCCCGCTAGTGGAGATCATATCCAGCATAGATATTAAGTAAACAGGCGGGCATTTGAGCAGTAGCACAGTATGTGTTTCAGTGAATTCAGTCTCTATCGGCCTCGTGTATTGGGCAGATGTGTGTGGTATTGATTCATACCCCCTCTCTTATTTCCTAATGACCGTGACTCTCAGATTGTTCCTGGCAAGGAAGAGGAAGGAGCGAGGTGGTAGGAAGGATGAAGCTGCCCTGCAGAATATGGAGGAGGAGCTGAGAGGGGCGGCAGAGTCTCTGGGGTTCCCTCTGGAGCAGAAAACCAAAGGCATGAAGCTGAGAGACAAGAAGGTATACAGTATATACTAGTCAGCTGAAATAAGGATATTCTAGACTTTTATTTTGATATTATGACACATTCTCTGTCATTTTGAATGTAGCTCATACTGTAGCACTGATAAGTGCAAGGTAATTTTCATTTATATAAAAATAGATGGCATTAAGGTATGGCATCCTAATGTGTATGTATAGTTAGTTCACACATGGAATCAGCATAGTAGGTTAACCAGCATTAATAAGACATGCCTCAACCTTGGTCAGATAATTAGTGGGAGATTCCACCTGTAATTTCCTCCATGGCTTGCATGGTCATAGGTGGTCACAAAGACATTCCATGGAGCAGGCATTGTAGTTCCTGTTGACAAGAATGACGTTGGATACAGGGAGTTGCCAGAGACGGACGGTAGGTAGCTGGACTGTCTAAATAACAGGTTGACGTAGATGTAAGCCATTTTGAATTGTGGTGCTCTTAATAAGTGATGTTTGTCTGAATTACCTTAGCTGGACTAAAGAGGATATGCAAGGCAATAGCTGAGGCCAAAAACGATGAGGAAAGGATGAAGGCTTTTGCCCCGATTCAGGAGATGATCACTTTTGTCCAGTTTGCTAATGATGAGTGTGATTATGGTATGGGCTATGAGCTGGGAATTGACCTCTTTTGCTATGGGTCTCATGTAAGTACCTCTAAAAATGCACATAAATCATGCAGACATATTATAGGGGTATGTTTGAAAACAATAGAGTTGTCAATGTGTCTAATGAAATGGTGTTGACTAAATGAGTTTGACTGTGGCTATGACATCATTAATTACTTGCTGAAGTTGTATGTGTCAATGAGTTCATATAGAAATATGCATGCATACATTAGTTCTCACCTTGGTTTCACAAGTACCATACGTCATGGTCTGAAAAGATTAACCCTTCAGCAGGGGAATTTTGAACATTCTAACAAAAGATTCCGTTCCGCAACAATATAAGATTCCAAAATTCCATGAAACTCAAGTACAGCATATAAGTAAATCATGAATTTCAGCAGAATATGAGAAGTAACTCTAGTGTTTGCATGTTCCCGCACAGTACTTTTACAAAGTGATCCGTCAACTGTTGCCCATGGCATACAACCTTCTGAAGAGGGGTCTCTTTGGGGAGATTCTGGAAGCCCATCTTACCAACCGTTCCCATGACAAACTGGACCAGCTCACGCCGGCCTGAGGGAGAGCCCCGCAAAATAAAACCAAGCTGAGTGAATGAAATGAAAAGAACAGGATTGTGGTTCTCATAAGCTGTTGCTGCTAAGTAGTTGTTTGTACGTTGTCCTTATTGTAATGGTCATATTGTTGTTTTCAATACTTACAGCTTTTTTTGTTGTTGATGTTTAAAGGTGGATCTCTAATAAATTGTATATTTTTAATGAGGCTTCATCTTAATTAATATCCACGTAACTTGATAGATAAACACTTGGAAAGTAATGGTTGTCAGATGGTTGTATTGCTTGAAAAACAGTTGGTCTCTACACATATTGACATGGTTGCCTGTGACAGAAGATATCTTCTCACTTTTTACAAGGGAGTCTTCTGTAATTTCAATACTTTACTACAGTTACAGCTTTTCAGTCCTGTCAAATCAGTGTGTTAATGTAGTTGTATTATGGGATGCAAAAACATGCTGGAAGAGATTGCTGCATCAGCGCCGATTGGTGATTGGCTATAAACATGGACTCCTATTCAGTCACACTTGACAATCCTAATACTCTACAACAAAATGTGTCCTACTCTTTTGCAGCTCCATAAATCCTTAAACGCATAAATAAGTGCATCTCATGTCGGTCACAAAATTCCATCCTCATCCTAGAAATAGCCCAATCATGTGTTCTCTCCTCTTTTAGATCCTAGGCAGGGTAAATTACGCAGAAAAGGTCTCTCCCTTAAAAATGGTGAGTCCTCTTGGACATCATCTGTATTGCACTGGAAACTGATCTCCTTTCAGACATCCATATATGTGTCACACTGATCTTGTTTTAGGCATCTTCTGTATTGCACTTGAAGTGGCAGTAAATCACCAAGTGATGAGTGTGCTCATGAGTGATGATGCCTTAAAAGGAAAGCTGGCCTCCTCGAAAGATCTTTAACATTTATGTGTGCGGTTAGAGAAAATACTTTTGTGACGTTGCAGTCGCAAGGGGTAACATCACACCAAGTTGGAAAGGTGAACTGAGGTTAGGGGATCTCACAAGGTAATGATTTCAAGTTTATTGTCAAATACTTGATCAAGACGTCACATCAATACCAGTAATGAAATTCTGAGCCAACTCAACCTCATAGAGAAAGTTAAATAGAAATGACCCAATTATAGGAACCCTTGGTAAAGCTGACTAAAAAACGGTATCCAAAATAATCTTTTGATGATTTATTCTAGTCCCACGAAAGCAATGAGGAAAAATCTAACCTTGAAGGAAAGCAAATTTATTCTGAGAAAAAGTAAAATCTCATTAAGAAATAAATATTTTTATTCAAAACATGTCACCCACAATTATTAGCACCAGCACCACTAGAAAATCTTATACAAATGCAACAGAAGCATTTTCCTATTTATATTCAAATTCTTTAAGTTAATCAGAAAAGTAGAATTTAAGAAGTAGTTCATGACTTTCTTTTTCACTAAGGTATGAAAATAAAGTGACAGAGGCTAAATCCCCTAGTCATTTTTCAACATGGGAAAGACAAGAGAATACACTAAATTTAAATTAAAAAAAAAAAGAAACTAGATACTTGGCTGAAAATGCCCATATATACATTTAAAACAATAATTAAAATGTGCTTATCAATGGAAAATGTGACATATGCTTGGACAAATACCCATGGTTATCTTGTCCCCATGCACAGTATGGTAGATTGTAAGAGAGGCAAACAATTCCATAAGAACCATTGTTGAAAAGTTATAGAAAAAGGTATCATCTTGGGGTCACCAAGTCCCCCCTCTTCAAAAGTGACCTCACTGCTAATACAATTATGTATAGGGCATGCCAGGTAAAAGCCTTTTCTGTCATTTAATTCCAAATGTAAACGGCATGAGTTACTGAATGCCACAGTGACTTTGTCTGGAATTGTGGTCTATTGTCAGATGAAATATAGCAGGAAACACTTTAGGTGGGTTTGGCGTACATAAAAGAATGACTATACTTGTGGAGAATTGTGGTGAAGGGGCTGTTATATTGTTATTATTGTCATTTTTATTTTTATTTATTGTTGTCATTTTCAAGGGCCTTGCCAACCTTATTAAGGTGCATGGTATCATGAACCCCAAGAAAAACCTGAACATTTTCAATGGAAATCTGTCAATCTCTGCCAAGACACTGAAAGTGGGTCATTATTGGATCATTCATCAGGCCAATCAACCAAAGCAAACGTCCAGATCAAGCCAAAATTGTTTGCTGAACACAAAATCAAGCAGAATGCACAAGCGTGGACCTAGGAATCTGGATGATCTGCGGAGATTTTGTACAGATGAATGTCTTAAATCCCTTGCTTTGTATTCTCTAACCTTATGCGGTGTCATAAGAGAATATTATGAGCTGTTTTATTGGCAAAGGGAGGCTTAAGAAGGTATTTCAAGCAGGGGTGGCAATAATTCTGGGTGACCTGTTTTAGTTTAAAATATTTATTCTTTATATGAGACTTTACTTTTTCTCAGAATGAATTTGCTTCCTTTAATATTTTATAACAATAACCCCAATAATGATAATAGTTTGCTGGAAAAAGTGGTTCCTTTACATGATTACTGAATAGTTGTGGAACCCCTTAAAATTGGTACTTGACCTTGCTACATTTCACACCTAGATTTTGTTCTTCAGGTAAAATATATCAACATTGATCCGAAACCTGTACTGTAATTAGAGTAACACAGTTAATAGTTAACAGGGTATTTTTGGATAAAAATGTGGGGTGGCTATAAAAGTGATTATAAAAATGTAAAAATGTATTTGTATATTTTAACATAATTTACATATTTTAAATAAACAAAGGGAAAAAATACCTTTGATGCCTGAGCTGGATAAATCAAATAATTTAGTAGTTTATTACTTTTACAGAAAATGTTAAAAAGTGTATCTGTCTAAATTGTCCCCTAAACCTGGAATGTCCTAAAGTCTTTAGTGCAAAAATAAAGATATAATAAGAAGAATTAAAGTTGCAATGGTAAACAGTGCAGACATTAAAGTCACTAAGAGGTGTGTGGAGTGATCATATGGAATCTGTGCACTATAATTGTGGAAGTTGTCAGTATGTGTTAATGACCTGGTTAGTCATTATTAGGTGTCCAAGCAGAGAAGCTGCGTGAACTATATTGTTTTTGTTCAGATTATTATTATTATGGAGTTCTTATTTTTCTCCCTGTAAAAGTGGATGTAGAGCAAAAAAACACAGGCCCAGGAACTTGAAAATTCAGAGTATGGTTTTTACATTTTGGCTCATATCTCAACAACGAGGCATTTTAATCCATTCATCTATATTGTTTCAACTTTGGTCTCCTGCTCTAAAATTTTAAGTAAAATGAAAGTCACCGGCCATTAATTCCATTGTCTTGAA
The DNA here is from genome assembly GCF_017589495.1 of Alosa alosa. NCBI lineage: Eukaryota > Metazoa > Chordata > Actinopteri > Clupeiformes > Clupeidae > Alosa > Alosa alosa. Next base: position 31,011,400 of record NC_063189.1, on the reverse strand, counting down.
ACTCATTCCACTTTATCTATAGATTATGCTGACAAAAGTGTCTTTTTCTGATTTTTGATACATTAAATTACTTTTAAGTTACATGTCAATGAGCATAACAAGAAAGTGTCCCAGTATAACTTTGTAGCCCCTATCTCATCATGTAAAGTGGCCATCATCACAAAACTTCATTTGCAGTATCATAACAATAATCTTTGGACACATGCAAAATGTATTTCAAAAAAATAAATAAATAACTGTATCCATTCAATTGTTAACTCTGACACACATGTCAAAACTGTGATTTGCTCCATAGCTCAATGGTAAGTCATCCGCCTGCAGCCCAACAGTCCCGGGTTTGAGACTCACCTCAATCGTAGCCAGGTAGGTAGACTGCATTGTTAAGAATCTGCCGTACTATGCCAACACATTAATGTGGACATGATTTGGATGATGATTTAAATCAACAAGCAGGAACCACCTGTGTTGTAGGGTGGTGGCAGCGTAGTGGTTAAGGAGCTGGAGCATGCAGGACCATGCAGTAGCTGGGAAAGTTGTGGGGTCAATTCCTGGCTTCGACCGTTGTGGCCTTGAGGAAGGCACTTAACCCCAAGTTGCTTCAGGGACAATGTAATCCTTGTAATATAATTGACATGTAAATCACTTTGGATTAAACGTGCTAAATGAATTAGTGTAAATGTGTTAGATTCCCTATCCCAAGTTGAATTCCAAATTCCCCATTGCAGCTAATGTCTCACGATTAAAAGGTTCAAACCCTCACTCTCTCACACACACATTACTCAAGAATCACCTATGCTATTTTTCTATATTCTGTAGTGGTAAGTCATCTGCCTGCTGCCTAAAAGACCCAGGTTTGATTCCTGCCTGACAGTCTTAATGCCCAAACACCCAATGTCCCCATACTCTAAAACTGCTTGGACCCCATTCTTGCATCTGACTTTGTAGGACAGAAACTATGTTAATGGTGCCCTATATAGTGAATGAGTGAACATTTCGAACACAGCTATAGTGAAAAATGGAAAAGTTCCTGAAGTGAAAAAATGTCAATGCTAGTGAAATGCCTAATATGTTACCACAAACTAAGCTAGACTACTAACTACAAACTACTAAGACTACTTCAAAAAAAAAAAGAAAACAGACGCCCAAATTGGGGTTCTTTTTAATGGGCCCCTGCCTGTTACAAGTATGAATAGGTGGGGCTTAAAGCAGAAAACGTTGAGAACCCCTTTCTTTATCAGATTGATAAGCATCTGATAAAGACATGGTTTTACTCTTTGATTCCTCTTTAGTGGGATACAATTTGTTAACTTAATGGACAATTGTCATAATTTGATATAATATATAAATCATCCAAGATCAGTTGTATTATTGGCACCAACTGGTTACTGGTAATGGTTGATCCAGCCAGTGGTCCAGATGCAGGCAACTCCCTGAAACTCATGAATCTCTAGCTGTATGATGTCATACTCCTGAAACAGCAGTGACGTCAGTGAGGTTCTCCAATTGAATGACCACTATGATATATGCAGGGTACATAAGTGTACATTTATGGTTGCTTTAGATTTCCCTATGCTGTCTGTTGCTTGTATGCTTAGTTACCAGTGCTGCAGTAGCGTAGTCAAGCTGTCATATAAGCCTACATATAAGCCTCTGGATGTAGACGTATCCACTGCATGATGTTCTCATCTTACCGTTTCACTCTGACTGTCCTTCCTGGTTACTTTTTTTCGAGCAGTCTCAGAACAAATACTTAGAGAAATTGAGACTGAAACAAGGTTTCTGCAAACCAAGCATATCTCATACACTATCGTTGTAAAATCTAATCAAGACACCAGGTTAACGTGCTGATGTAGCCTCATAACTCTCAAGACCACACACCAACGAAGGCATGGCTGAGTGGTGATGCCCCCCCTCTACGTTCCCTGAAAGCTCTGTGTATCGATTTCTGTTGTTTTGATATTGCCTTGTCATCCTGGCTCTGAAGGTGTATCTATTTGCTCGTATGGGCGGTTTGTCTGAGAGTGGACTGTAAGAGTGAGGGACTGTTGAGAGAGAGAGGGAGGGACAAATGGATAGTGTGGCTGTCCGATGTTGAAAACCACCCCCTTATGTGAGACAAGAGACGACGTGAAGTGACGGCACTCGGCACAGTATTCCAACATTTTACAGCAAATTAGTATTTTACGAACTTCAACCCATCTGTCATCGCGCTTCCATGACTCATTCAATTCATGGTCGGCTGTTAGAGGACTGCTGCAGCAGAGAGAAAAAAGCATAACAAGCGCACTTTATCCTGCGGACACGAGAGTACTGCACCGAGGCGCGCTCACACACCTCACTGGTTCCAAACGGGTATACTTTGTGTAAAGAAATCGTTCTGTCAGCGGCTCGGTTTGGGACCACTCTCCTTGGCTAGACGCTGCAGTATGCCTTGGAACGCCTCATCGAGTAACTAAGGCCCGGTCCAAAGCCATCATATTAGGCTCGGACTGTCAGCCACCTCTCCATCTACCACTGCGCAGTGACTGAATGTCAAAGCATCCTGAAGAAAGTCACGCGAGGGGCGGCTCCGACTGAGACTGGAAAATGGCTTCTTCAACCAACACGTCGCCGGAGGGAGATTCTCCACCACACCAGAACCGCATCCGCCAGGTGGGTCATACGAATTCTACTGTGCGGCGAAGTCTCGGCTTGAAACCGCACAGTTGACGCCTTTACTATTGAAATGTCCGAAACCAAGTGTTTGTGTTTTACAAGCTTGCCCATCTAGTGCTTACAGGATGAGGATGGTCAAAGGCGTTGCCCTGGTTACCGAATCTTGTAAGTGCACCCCTAGTTCCCCATAAAACAGCACGTAAAATAGCGTAAGCTCGCTATACTGCAATAAGCCATTTGGTCATATTCCGTCTAGCCTTATCGTGTGTTACTTTTACCAATCTCCATCATTATCTCAGAGTTTATGGCTTTTGATGGTAGAATGAACTGTCCCATCCAGCTACAGTTTTGCAGCTGGTAGGCTACACCTGATGATCTGCGGAGTGTGGCTAGGTGATGGTATGACTAGACGCACAGGGTGCCACTCAGGCTCCGTGCAAATTTAGGCTATTGGCTAATGTTTGAATGCAAATGTATGCCTATAGGCTGCCTATTTATGCTTATAGGCTGACTGAATGAAGGCTTAGGACGAAATGTTTCTTCTTCTTGAAGTTCTTTTGATGTTATCATTGTTTTTGTTCCATGACCACAGGACAGGACATATAATGTTAGGCTAGTTGTAGGGTAAATAAAGACCTTAAATTGGAATTAGATTGTAGGCCTCGGGTATGAAGGTCTTGTGCCTTTCTCATCTTTCTACCTATTTTCCCGACTCCATCTCTATCTCCACAGCTTTCTTGGTCAGCTGATGTCCTGTGACATGAGTAGCTTAGCTATGTGTTGACTAAATGCACATGGCATGTCTAATAATCATCCCATAAACTAGGATATAGGCCTAGACATAAAACGTAGTCATTTACCGTCAACACAAATAGACTGCACTTTTTTATTTCATGTTTGTCAAATTTATTTCTCCTGTCTGATTCTGTTATTTTTTTCGGTGATACTGCTGTACTTCAGCTGTGCTTCACATTTTTGTTCACAATGAGAACCCAAGTGTATGGCTCATGGGCAGATCCTCGGTGTTCTAGGCCGTCACTGCTTCCTTTTGGGCAGTGTTGACTTACGACGGGCGGTGGTCCTTGATAAAGGGCTCAGTCTCTCTGCCTAATTAGATTCCAGTAATGGACCGACTGAACTGCTGCTAAAGCAGCCCTTCCCTACAGATTCTGAGAGAGACCACACACACACACACTCAGGCACACACACACACACTCACTCAGACAGACAGACAGACAGACACACACACACACATGCACACACACTCACATAACAGAGTGGTGCTCTTTGATTCTCTGACATTCAATGATATTACATGGATACACATGCACTGAAATACCACCACTGATGGCTTGCTGACTTTGGTGAGATGAGAATGTCTAGCAGTATTTCGGATTGACATTTGGGTACTGTGCTCTTCTGTGGTAGGTTGAGCTATTATGTTGACCACTGACCTGGGCAGTAGTTGTGCATTGCGTGGGTTTGGCTGGGAGCACCATATGGTAGTTGTTTGGTCCAGTACATGAGTCGGCTTCTGTGTCAGTGTGGGTCAGACTTGTTTTTTTTTTAATCAGCGGCACAGACCCAGAAGCACCCAGGCTAAACCCGGTTCTGACATCACTGACACGCGAAGCCAAAAGTGATACACTAAAAAACACACTGCTAAAACACTGTGCAGGGTACATTGTGATGGAGGTTAGTGGTGCTGTGTCTGTGGTAAACTGACTGTACCAGTTGGTGAGGAAGGCAAGGGGCTGCTTTGATATGGGATTTAGGGGAGATTCTGTTGTGTTTCATGCATGATTGATGCCCCACCTTATGCCTGCTCTGCCCTGCAGTGATAGTGTAAGACACGCACATCTATTCCAGGATGTCAGAGAAAGAGGGGAGGGAGGGAGGGAGGGAAAAGAACGAGGGAGGGAGGGAGGGAGGGAAAGAGGGAGGGAGGGGGAGGGAAAGAAGGAGAGAAAAGAAGACTGATGGAACCAGGAGGGTGTGAACAATTTTGTGAAAAAGTTACAGTGACCTTAGAGTCTTATCAGAGCGTAAGCTCTGTGTGAATAAATTAAACACGCTGTCTTCTTTTCTGATCGTTTAGTCTCTGGATGCCTTCAGAAATCGTACAACCTCACAGCACTGGAAAGTAATGCAAGGTCTATTTATAGGCAAAGCACAGGGAGCCTTGCTAAAAATGAAGCTTTCTAAAAATAATCTGAAAACAATATAATGGGTAAAAAGCACTAACATGGCGTGCAGTACAAAAAGTTTGCTTCTACGTAGAACAAGGAGGTACAAGGCTACAACAAGGAAATACTTGGAGGGGGGGGGTCTAAAAATACACTCTTCACACTAAGAGGTTCATTCCCTTTGTCATACAGCACCCAACGAAACTGTATGCTGTGAGGTGTTTTACCTGGAACCTGAAACCATCAAGGCCACTGGATGACTGGATTTCAGGAAAACCATCTAGAGTAGGTTGCTAGCGGGTTACAAGCCAATAAAACTGTTTGGAGAGAAATGGGTGAAATTAGTGTATCAGTATTTTCTGGTAACCAATTATTCGCTAATTAACAAGTGCTAATAACCTGATCAATATAGGCCATGACAACACACTTTGTGGTCATCACAGTTAAACTCCAGCTCAACAGCATACAGTGCCCACACTAACTGCCTTAGTGAGGTGGTCTGCAGTCTGTGGCCTATGCTGTTTCTCCCAAATTGACTTAAATTATCCACATACTTATCTACATGTAATTTGTGGACTTATTGCGATGATAGTTTGGGTCTGAGCTCGAGAGCGCCGTCCGTTTCTAATCCTCTTTGCCGTGGTGTTATCGAGCAGGCAGCCCCACCCTACTAGTGCTTCATGGTCTCCACCCCATCTCTGAAAGCCCAGTGGTTCCAATTACGGTCCAGCTCCATGGCATTTAGCCTACGCCACGGCGTTGGCGCATGGCATTGTTTTTCTCGACAAACTCCCCCAAATCTCTTCAGCCATCCATCCAGCTGGCAAAGGGGAGTAGCTAGTTGTCAGACAGGGACATGTCCGTGCCATTGTGGTGTTGTATGAAGAGAAGATACTTTGGTTATGTGTGGACTGTAATATAATCATTTAATCATCCATTTTATTACCATTTACTTAGTATTTGTATTATTATTTAAACCCCTTCCCCCATCACTCTCTCTAGATCTTTCTTCTTGTGTCTCATCATATCCTCCTATGCCTGCACCCTCCTCGCATTTCATGGCCTTGACCCTCTAGCTCTCTTTCTCTCTCACACTCTCACTCCCATCCTCCCCTCCTCTCTCTGTCTCTACCTCTCCCTCTCTCCCTCTGTCTCTCTCTCCCTCTCCCTCTGGGAGGAGCATGATGCGATTCCTTCAGGAAGGAGATACTAATGGATGAGTGGGCTTATTGCATTACACTGCCCCCCGCTCACTGCATGGTGGCCACTGGGTGCCAGGGCCAGCGTTGCCCTCTGGACCTTGTTACTGTGGCAACAAAACAGAAAACTGACCACTCTGCCAGCTGCTTGACTTGGCCACAGTCCCTTGTGAGACACATAAGTCATAGACTGACCACAAATATTGCGCAGATTCGAAAATTGACCTATTGCTGTTGGGTAAAGTATATGTTTACATGTAATTAACTACTGACTGTATTGTCTGTCACACACACACACTCTCACACACACACACACACACGTGCTTTGCATAAAATAGAACAAAAGCTGTTGCTACCCTAAAATGCTTGTGTGCTTCAGATAAGATATCAGATGCTCTTTCTGAGGCCATTCTGGAAGTCACATGACTCCAAATCTAATTACTTGGCTGGATATTTTATGACCCATTGTCAAAAGCACAGAGCTGTATTGCATTAGAATAGTGACTCACAGTTGCTTTCTCATTGAATTCACCGGCAGTGGAACTGTAGCAAAAATGCATAAAAGTAAATATTCAAAATTCATCTAATACTCAAGTTGTAGATAACATGAAAAAAAGACCACCAAGAGTAAGAGTGACAGATGTGTTTTGGTGTTACATTGGCGTAATAAACTAATGCTAAAGTCACAACAAGGAAGAGAATGATTGGGAGGCAGCAACCTACTGTATGGTGGACATTTTAATCTTAGTCACGTTAAACTGACTGACTCTGACCCTGAGAGAGTGACTTACTGTATTCTGACAGACTAATCTGACACAAACACACTCCCTGTTCAGAAACTTCCACTGTGTCTGTAATCTGTCACTGACAGCAAACACTATATAGGTGCTTAGTACTACTAGATATTACTATGTACTGCTAAATGGGCTGCTCAGTATTCTGAATAGTACATCTTAATAGATAATTATCAATAATCTTCATTAACTTTATTGATTAGGTGAATTGAATCATTGAATTGTTGTACTGGCAGTTGGTCATTGAGTCAGTAGGATGCTGTCTGAGGCTTTTTGGGAACAGCTTTTGGAAAGTGCATTTTAGGCTGTTAATTATTCATTTGAGTCTGGAGCAGGGCTTCCAGTAAGAAAGGCTTGTGCTGAAGGTTGAAATGGCTGAGATCAATAGCTTTCTGAGCATCAGCATATGTTTACTTTAAGTGGTAGCTTGTTGGTTAGTAGGTTGACAGAGATGGTTTATTTGATTTGATAGGGAGAGAGAGTGAGAGAAAGACAGAGAGAGAATGAACAATACTATATCCATGGATCCTTTAAAGCTACCTTGAGATACATTTTTGAAACATAGCCATATTCATACATACTCATACACTCAAAACACTCAAATACACAGAAACACAAATTCAGCCTCTTTCAGCCTCTTGATCAAACCCTGCCCACGCACACATGCGCAGAGAGAGAGAGAGAGAGAGAGAGAGAGAGATAGTGAGAAATATATATAGAGAGAGGTACCAACCTACCTAATTGAGCACAATGTGTTTACAGATACATGTTGTGATGAGTTTGTTGTCTGTGGCAGGCACACTGTCTGGAGTCTACACACTCTCTGTTTTTCCCCTCCTCATCCCCTTCTCATTTGACTCTGCTGCAGTGCATCTGACATCATCACTCAGAATTATGCTGCCACTGCTTGCAGTTTTAGGTCATGCATTTCATTATTCATCATCTCACTGAGTTGTGCGAGTTCACTGCCCTCATGCATCAGCACTCCAATGTTGAGACATTTGCCAACCTATTTGCAGCATTTTCACCTGCCCTAGATTACCAGGCCAGCACCAAGAATGAGCTAACAAATCTGGCAGCCAAGTCAAGTCAGTCCAGTGACTGATCTTGATACACTCCACTCAAGGACATAACCAGAGTGCTTTCAGTGGTCTTGAATTGTCTATATTGTTACAGGTCGAAGATATATGTTATAAATATCAGACAAAGCAGCCAGATGTGTTCTGTCAGGCCCATAGACTGTATATATAGTTCTATATATACAGTCTATGGTCAGGCCGAACTGAGAAGACTTGTGCCATTACTATGTTGAGTAGTGTCCAGCTACGGTGTATGTCTCATTTGGAGGTGTGTTTTCAGAAGGGGAGGGAAGCCATCTTATTGAGAGGGCAAGGTAACCTACGCTAGTGATGAAGTCAAATGCTTTAGTAGGGGAGGAAAAGAGAGTGAGAGAGAGAAAGAGAAGGAGGGAGAGAAGCAGACTTCAAAGGAGAAAGGAGTGGTAAATCTCTCTGGCGCCCACTTAGCATGATATCATTTCAGTTCTCCAGGCAGCTGGAGGCAGGGCTGTGCTTTTGCTAAATGGACACGTGGCTCAGTCACGTTGGTGCATTTCCTGTCAATATGTTTGTGTTGACGACGACTTGTGTACATCAGTGAGAGGAAATGCATGGCCTAAGCCTGCTGTTGATAGGCTAATGGGTGCTGACACAGTGTTTCTTCAGCAAAGGGCTCTTAAGGTTCTCAGTGTTGTATTTAACCATGTAGTATTGTGGCTTGCATGCTCCCATTAAGAACACTCCACAGATTGTCATAGCCTAGATTGATGAAGTCATACCCTACATTCTCAGCTTTGCAGTGCCACTGCTAGTGGATCTACTTGCAGATTGGGGTATAGATAGGTATGTGATAAAAACCCCAATCGAATGTGTTAATGTGTTTCAAACAGCATTTCTCTGTCTGCTTCATGAGACATGAGACAGAGCACTGTGTCCATAGGACTGTATACTGTATGAGTCAGAGCACTGTGTCCATATGACTGTATACTGTATGAGTCAGAGCACTGTGTCCATATGACTGTATACTGTATGAAACAGAGCACTGTGTCTATAGGACTGTATACTGTATGAAACAGAGCACTGTGTCTATAGGACTTTATACTGTATGAAACAGAGCACTGTGTCTATAGGACTGTATACTGTATGAGTCAGAGCACTGTGTCTATAGGACTGTATACTGTATGAGTCAGAGCACTGTATGTTGGTGTTTGTTCTTTGGAAAGTTCAAAATATTCTCAGACTCTCCCTCCACAGTCACGACTGGGGAAAGCCTTACTGTCGACTTGGGTTTTGCAGTGGATACGAACGGATCCATAAATCCTCACAGACAGAAGGGTAGTTTAGCGTTAACTGAAATGGGCACATATCAAAACGTGTATCTACTGCTACAACAAGAGCCTTAATGAAATGTATGAATGTATTACACATACAAAGAGAGGGAGGTGGACAGGGAGTCAGGAGAAAGTCATGGGCAGAGTGTTGTCCAGACAGACTGGAGCAGAGTGATCTTGTTCTGCGTCTGTAAGATGTGCTGACTGTGGACCCTAAGACCTGTACAGCTGGTCAATATTACCAATTGAAGTGATTTGAGACTAAATTATTGAATGCAGATGTCTGCTTATGAGACTGTCTCTTTGTCAATGGAAGTTTGCATTTTTTTACTGTCAGTGTATGCTGAAAATTGCTTCATTTTTGGGCTAGTCCAGAACAGGGTTATTGATGGCAGTGTGTTCCCCTTTTAGCATAAGCCCTCCCCATAAGAGTTGAGTGAGCAGTGGTGGACCAAGCCCAGGCGGGTAAAGGTCCTGCCATGTATTCCTCCTGCCGCTGCACTTACTGTAACACATCTCAGACAGCACAATGCAGCCAATAAATAAATCGTTTCTGCTTTTTGTCCTTTTATGATATTATTTCTTCACATATATTGTGATTACTTACCTGGCAGGGGAGATACCATGATCAAGAAGGTGTTTCACCTTTGGTGAGGCTCTGCCATTGCACTTCGGCGGTAGCTAACCTGAACGAATTCCTCAAATGTGGGAATCTCGACTGCATAATTTGTAGTGGAGGACTGCGTTCGCACTCTTCCCTGATACATTTTTGGGGGCAGCCGTGGCCTACTGGTTAGCGTTTCGGACTTGTAACCAGAGGGTTGCAGGTTTGAACCCCAACCAGTAGGCCCGGCTGAAGTGCCCTTGAGCAAGGCACCTAACCCCTCACTGCTCCCCGAGCGCCGCTGTTGTTGCAGGCAGCTCATGCGCCGGGATTAGTGTGTGCTCACCTTACTGTGTGTTCACTGTGTGCTGAGTGTGTTTCACTAATTCATGGATTGGGATAAATGCAAAGACCAAATTTCCCTCACGGGATCAAAAGAGTATATATACTTATAATGTATCATAAATGACAGTGTATCAAGTTCTGCAGAATCACTGTATTGCAATACCAATGTTACTGTGAGCAACCCTATTGTGATAGTACTGTATTTTGAGTTATGCTCTCATTATTATGCTGTCTAACAAACCTGGTGTGTGATTTAGATACATATGTGTTTCAAATTGCATAGTATTATGCATATTCCAAAGGGTGTTTGGTATTTTCTCCTTAATTTACTGGGTAAGAAAAATAATGAATTTATGGAAAGGAAGGAGAAAGAGAGAGAGAGAGAGAGAGAGAGAGATAGAGAGAGAGAGAAGAACATGATTTCATTAACGATGCATGGTGTGCTTCAGTCTTAATGATTTACAGAGGCCATCCAACAGGAGTTTTCAACTCATTCATTCACTCACCATATAATAGAGGTCTGGCATCGAGTGAGTTAGAAATTTGAAGTTTGAAATATGATAGATACAAGGACTGTAGCTACAAGCTGCAACTAGGTACTCCCTCTCCCTCTCTATTCCCTGTTATCTCTCTCTCTTTCTCTGTGGTCTCTCTCTCCGCTGGTCTCTCTATCTCTCTGTCTCTCTCTCTCTCTCTCTCTCTCTCTCTCTCTCTGAGTATGTGTGTCTGTGGTTTCCTTAGTCTTGGCATTAACATCACTCCGATTAGGATAAGGTTACGCTGCGGACCCGTGCACAGAGTCTATACTGCTGTTTTACTAACTCTGAGCTGCAGACATACTGTAACATGTTCAGTTTGGCAACATCTGCACTACCTCCAGTAAGGAGGCAATAAAATGGATGGCTGTGCTCTGAGCAAAAACACAAGTGCCCCTGGGTAATGGAGTCCATTAAGAGAAATGGATGATGATGAGAGGGATGGGAGGTTTACGAAGGGCGTGTCTGTCTCCGGGACTGAAACCTGAGACTCACTTCCCCAGTGCCTCATCTCTGACCATATGACGGGCCGGAGGGGGAATCGATCGCTGAGCACCATCGACCCCTCTGCTCTGCGATCCCATGAAAACAGCGCTGCATTAAAGCCATTGTCAGAACAAGGTTCTGGGGATCAGGTAGCAGGCGGGATCGATTCCCATATAGATTTTTCGTTTTCTTTTTTTTTTGGGCTGCCCCTTCTTAGAAAGGATGTAGACCCCAGCTAGACTTGTTAGCTGTTTTGTTTTCACTCAAATTAAAATAAGAGCATGCTATTCGGTGATAGCTTTTATAGAGAATACACCAACAGGTTTTGTGAGACCACAGCAACATATGTCAGATAAGATAAGATATACTTTACTGTCCCTCAAGGGGAAAGTGCCTTCTCTGTAAACAGCAATCACAGGGAAGCAGGACAACAATCACATACATGCAGGACATAGCTCTGATACAGGGAGAAAAAACCCCTTCAATTAAATATATTATTTAGCAATATATTTAGTTAAACATATTGAATTGCTAAGTGGCATAACATTGTTTGGGTATGACTGTGTACAACATCCTTATGAGTCCTTTCTGGGCCATTGAGGGAGTACCCAGTTGTGCATGCTATTGTGCATGCTATTTTAGATGGCTGGAGATGGAAATGTCACTATGTGTGGCTTGAGTTGCTCTGCAGCATGTCCCGAGGGAGCTGAGGGAACTGAGGCTTGGGCTTGGTCTGGGAGGGGGCTGGTGTGTGACTTGAGGAAATGTTTTATAGTTAAAAGCTCTAGACACATTTTGTCAGCCTTGGAAATATGTGGGATGTGTGTTGGAGAAGCTTCCTGATGAAATAATGTGCTGTGTATGTAGGGGAGGCAGGGACTTACTATTGCAAGCAGAGTACTGTATGTAATGTATGTGAGTGATGACAGTGAAGATGTGTGTGTGTGGGGGGGGGGAGTGGAGCAGTGACTGTGTGTGTGTGTGTGTGTGTGTAGTGTGTAGGTGGGTAGGTGGGGCAGTGTGCTGTAAGTATGTAGAGGATGTGTGTTGGAGAAGATCCTGAAGACAATGTGCTGTGTATGGGGGCAGTGTGCAGCAAAAGTATGTAGAGGAGGCTTACTGTAGCAAGCAGTGTGCTGTATGTATGTGAAGTGATGACAGTGATGATGTAAGTGTGTGTGTTGGGGGGGGGGGTCAGGGACTTACTATTGCAAGCAGAGTACTGTATGTAATGTATGTGAGTGATGACAGTGAAGATGTGTGTGTGGCTGGGGGGAGTGGAGCAGTGACTGTGTGTGTGTGTGTGTGTAGTGTGTAGGTGGGTAGGTGGGGGCAGTGTGCTGTAAGTATGTAGAGGATGTGTGTTGGAGAAGATCCTGAAGACAATGTGCTGTGTATGTGGGGGGGGCAGTGTGCAGCAAGTATGTAGAGGAGGCTTACTGTAGCAAGCAGTGTGCTGTATGTATGTGAAGTGATGACAGTGATGATGTAAGTGTGTGTGTGTTGGGGGTCAGGGACTTACTATTGCAAGCAGAGTACTGTATGTAATGTATGTGAGTGATGACAGTGAAGATGTGTGTGTGTGTGTGTGTAGCTGTGTGTGTGTGTGTGTGTGTGTGTGTGTGTGTGGGTAGGTGGGGGCAGTGTGCTGTAGGAGTATGTAGAGGGATGTGTGTTGGAGAAGATCCTGAAGACAATGTGCTGTGTATGTGGGGGGCAGTGTGCAGCAAGTATGTAGAGGAGTGCTGTATGTATGTGAAGTGATGACAGTGATGATGTAAGTGTGTGTGTTGGGGATGGGGGTGGGGTGGGGGGGGGGGCAGAAAGGCTAGGCAATCAAGGACATGGGTAGATGGAGGAGAAATCAAAAATAATAAATAAAAAGTGTGCAAAAGTTGGAGAAAGTCAGATATGTGTGTGTGTGTGTGTGTGTGTGTGTGTGTTTTGACGTGTGATGAAATAAGAAAATAAATAAAAGGTCTGTAGCATAGGGAGAGGGATGTAAAAGTGCTAAAAGTCTTGTAGGTGTGTGTGGGTGTGTGTGTGTGTGTGTGGGGGGGGGGGGTCATGAGTGCTGAGGAGTGAATGAGTGCAAAGTCAGTATAGTGTGAGTTCAGAGTTGGGAAATGTTTGAGAGTGCTGAGGAGTGAATGTGTGCAAAGTCAGTATAGTGTGAGTATAGGTTGGTATACAGATGCAGAAATATTTGCTACCAGTGGTTTCAAAGCACCAATAGAGGGAGCCAGATACAAGTCCAAGGTCATTGGTGCCTTGCATAGCAAATTGCAGGATGCCATTGTCTCTGCCCATCCCACCATGAGGTCATGGGCAGCCTCTCTCTAACAGCCCACCCATTACTGCCATGTAATCCTATTTTGGGCTCTGTCAGGGAAAGCCATATGTCTCGATATGAAATCTTTTTGTCTGAGATAAATAGAGGGTGCTTTGTCTGCCTCTGAAGTGGTGTGTGTGTGTGTGTGTGTCTCTCTCTCTCTGTGTGTGTGTGTGTGTGTGTGTGTGTGTGTGTGTGTGTGTGTGTGTGTGTGTGTGTGTGTGTGTGTGTGTGTTAGTGTGAGAGAGAGTGAGAGAGAGAGCCAGCAGCGAGACTGATGCTAATGCAGTATTGCAGCACAGAGGAGGGCAGTGCAGAGGTGCTGTCCATGGTGCTGAGAGAGGGAAGGGAAGATGGAGAGAAATGGAGGGAGAAAACCTTAGTTGAATGTTGTGAAGGGCAAATGTACAAAATCTCAGCCTAAAGGACAAGCTGACTGTCTATTAGTAGTATGACTTGTAATGTGGAGTATATGCATATACTGCATTAATGACGATAACAATTGAACTGTATCCCATCAAATTTAACACTACTCAGCTTGCTGTTAGTGAAGTTTTACATTGATTCTCCAACTATTTGCAGCAGTCTTTTGTTACATATGAACAGTGAATGGGGGCTTAGAGTACTATGCATGGAGTTTTAGTGTCTTGGACAGCTCCATTCTCTGCCTCAGGGGAAGCTGGGCTTTACAGTCAGCTGTGATCCCGTCATATCCCATCTCGTCTTAGCATTGTTACGTCTAGCTGGGAAAGTTGTGAGCTCCCTGTCCATACTCCATATTTGTGCCATATTTGTGTTTATTTGGCCGAGTGTCAACATGTTTTTGGTGTTCTCTGCCTCTCTTATCCTCTCAGTCTCAAACAGGCTGTGTGGTTCAGAGGCTTTTAACACCACATCACTGCTCACCCAGAGAGCTGCCTCTACATCTGGACTGGGGTCAAGCCATCCACAACACCCACTTCTCTAATATTCTCTAGATCTCTCTCTCTCCTCAGTTTCTCTCTCTCTCTCTCTCTTCCTCTCTCTCTCAGACACATATTTATCTCTTCATCCCTATGTTCTCTCCCTCCCTCTCTCTTTCTCTCTCTCTCTGTCCTTCTCTTTCGTTCCTACCCTCATCTCTTTATCCCTCCCTCCCTGTGTGAGCTACACACACACACACACACACACATACACACACACACACACACATAAATGATTCAGAGAGTAGTGATTTCTCTCGCTGACTTTTTCCCTCTCTGTGGCTGGGAGACTGAAGCTGGATGAGAGAGAGAGTAATGGCATGGCAACAGGGGTTAGAACCATGTGAAAGAGAACCAGAACAGGAGGAGGAGAAGGAGAATGTCTTCAGCAGGACATCTGGGGGAAGAACACAGAAAGGAAGCTGTCATGCTAGGTGATCAGGTGTAGCCTCAGTTAATGTCAACGTTCAAGCTGCCTCAAACCTGTGAGGTTTGATTATTTTGATGCAGAGGAGCACAGAGTATGTGCACTGGCTTTTTATTCATACTGACACACGCAGGGTAAGGATCAGTCTGATCTGAACCCCAGCCTCTGTGACAGAGGGTATTTCAAGACAGATTTTTGCACTGATATATCAGTGATCCAGTTTTTGTTTTTTCAATTATTATTATTCTTTTCTGTGGAGCTGAAACTTATATTTTACGCACACTCTCTGGGGTGTGTGTTAATGTGACTGCGTGCACACACACACACACACACACACACACACACACAAAGAGAGAGGGAGTTTGGACATTTGCTGTGGCCGTGGCTGCGTGGTTGAAGGAGAAGCATGGCGCACGCAGCAGCCCACCTGAAGAAGGCGCGGGAGTTTGAGCAGCACTCGGAGCTGCGGGCGCTGGAGAAAGCCAGGGAGAGACGGCGACGGCACAGGGAAAGAGCTGAGCGCAGGCGCAAGGTACCCTCAATCCTGACCCTCAACCCTGACCCTCAACCCTTACCTTTGACTCTGACCCAAACCAGGCTGCCAGCACTGGCACAGCACTTTACACTGTAATATGATCAAATGCTCGAGTTGATTTCTTGGTATGGAAAATAACTGCCAGCTGACTCATGTGACTCACCTATGCACTTTGCATAGAGTACATGAAGATGGTGTAAGATAGACCAGCATTCATTCATTTTGATCTCTTGAATCTCTAGTTATGTGTCTTGGACTTGAAAGGCAACTAAAAAACATGGCTCTTTCTCACCAACACTATACTGTATGTAATAGCCAGTATAGTATTCATCAGAACACCCACCACCTCAGTTATAATGGGACAACAATGTTACTGTTTCAGAAACCACAAAGATGTTGTAGGTAAATCACTCAGAGCTTTGACATTGTATATGATAGTTACTAAAGTTATCATACACGATTAGTGAGCTGGTTTGACTGATGTTGTACTCTGCAGAACTTGACTTGTGTCAGAAATGGCTTGTAAGACAATTGTCCAAAACATAGTGACATACTGCTCCTGATAGGTCCAGTTAGGTCTAAGACCTGATGTGTCTTTAGTTTGTAATTGTCATACGAGGGATTTACTCATGCACAAAGACCTGCATGGAAATAAATAATCATATGTATGCCAACAGTGATGCTGACAAAAATGGTGATGTATTCACTGGAGTTGTAGTGTAGTCCTAATCTCATAAGAGGTTTTGCATGTTCCATTTCATTTGATAAGGCTGTGATGCAACCAGACTTAGAACTCTGCAGTACTGTATTTGATTGAAAGATCAGAACAGAAGGTTTGTGTGTTGTTGTGATGTGATGGGTATTATAGGGTCCTTGACATTGGCTTTTTGATGTAACTGGATGTAGGTTAAATACTTACCTCACTGCATAGGATCACTGATGGGGCATTCAGGTCCACTCTTATAATACCGTTCAAATGTTTTTCAGGCAAACTCATACTCCAAATGTAAAAGGTACCAAATGAATCTATTCTGGAAAAAAATACAGTATATATAGTCAAACCATTGTCAAAGTTAGAAATTATTATTTCTGATTGATAAAAACGTTTGGTTTGCTTTCTTCAAAGACTTGAGTTAGAAGTTTTCCAGAAAAATAATGTCTCTAGTCAAGTGCAGTCCACAGGGTTTGGTATGGTATGGAGATATGGTAAAATAGACGGTATAATGGAATTATGGCCGCATAGATTCATTTTACTCAGTAAAAAAGTACATACTTTATATGCATCAAAGCACCCCCAGACAATCTTATCTTCTCTTCCATGCTGGAATGAAGCCAAGTGGTGTCAAGGATGTTTCTGCCAGCTATTTCTTCCTATACCTTCCTCATAAGAGTGAAGAAAAGAAATGCATTCTTAAAGAATATTAAACAGCTTCAGGTGATACAAAATGCAGCAGCTAGGATTCTAACAAAAACTAAAAGAACTGACCACATTACTCCAATTCTTAAGTCCTTGCACTGGCTTCCAGTAAGTCACAGAATTGACTTTAAAGCACTATTGCTTGTTTATAAATCAGTAAATGGAGCAGGACCTAAATACCTGTCAGACATGCTTCAGCAGTACACACCTTCTCGTCCTCTCAGGTCCCAGGTGAAAAACCTGCTAGTAAAACCTACTGTTAGAACTAAACATGGTGAAGCAGCTTTTAGCTGTTATGCGGCTCAGCGGTGGAACCAACTTTCGGATGACATCAAAAAGGCCCCAACTGTAGCCAGTTTTAAATCTAGACTTAAGACCAAACTGTTCTCAGATGCTTTCTGCTAACTGTGCCGAGTTACAAATTCTGAATCTGCCCTAATAATTATTCTACTTTGTCTTTTATTACTTTTTTACTACATTTACCTTTGTTTTTTGTTTACTAATTATTCTTTATTTTTAAATTATTTTACCTTGTGTTTTATGTTTTCTTTTTATTATGATCTTTACCTTTTAACTATTCTTTGACTATATTGCCTTTCTATGCTTTAATTTGTTATTATTGTTTGGTTTTGTTTATGTAAAGCACATTGAATGACCTCTGTGTATGAAATGCAAATGCGCTATATAAATAAACTTGACTTGACTTGACTTGACTTGACTTAAGGGAGCAGCCGTGGCCTACTGGTTAGCATTTCGGACTTGTTACCGGAGGGTTGCCGGTTCGAACCCCGAACAGTAGGCACGGCTGAAGTGCCCTTGAGAAAGGCACCTAACTCCTCACTGCTTCCCAAGCACCGCTGTTGTTGCAGGCAGCTCACTGCTCCGGGATTAGTGTGTGCTTCACCTCACTGTGTTCATTGTGTGCTGAGTGTGTTTCACTAATTCACGAATTGGGATAAATGCAGAGACCAAATTTCCCTCACGGGATCAAAAGAGTATATATACTTATACAGTATATATATACTTATACTTATTCCCATGAATAGCCCGCCCAACCTCATAGCGGGCCAGGGTTGTGCACAATTCGAATTGCAATTCTGCTTCCTGTTTGCTACCTTAATTGAAATGCAAGTGAAATTCAAGAATTGAATTGGAATTTAAGAGCCAGTTTCAATTCAATTCTGGAATTTTGCACAAGCCTGGTATATACCTTGGTTAATAGCCAAGAAATTATATTATATGTTGTGCTATACAGGTTTACATTAATCAAGAGTTACAAACTCTGCCTGACCAATGCCAGACATTTCCCAGCTCCGTCCTCAAATAGGCAACATATTTTGTGAAGTTTGTGGTTCGTGGTTTGTGGTTCCCAGGGTCATGAAAACCTGGAAGAATCATGGAATTGTAAAATCCCATTTCCAGGCCTGGAGAAATCGTGGAATTGAGTAAATTCATTGAATGATTGGGAAAAGTTACATTTTGTCATACCAGGGATGTAGATAGGAGATCATAAACATCACATCACAGAATATGATTGTTTCATTCATAATTAATTTTGTGGTGCGCACATCAGGTGCGGGATCAAAAAGTATTAACGTATAAAACAGCAGAGAATGTCTGCACATCTCACCATGTGAAACATCTAATAATATAATTCAGGGGAGAGCAAGTGTGCGTACATTTTTTTGCTGTTTTATTGCTTCATGAATAAAGAATGGTGGGGCAGAAAGACACATTCTACAGTATAGTTAGTCCCAACCTGTAGTGTAAATTAAACAGTTTTGTATTTATAGGTCATGGAAAGTCATGCACTTTTCATTCAAGATAATTGAAAAGTCATGGAAAGGTTTTGAGATGTTGTCAGTAAAGATGAGTGGGAACCCTGTAAAGGGTTCTCATACTCATGCTTGTAGAAACCAAAAACAAGGCAGGAAACTTACAGAATCCTTGTAGGTACACTAGGATCAAGGGTAAACGCCTGAAGACAGGACAGTCCAACATTTAGGTTTTACATTTTATGTAATTTTTGAGGGACTTCATTTGTTATGTATGTATATGTGTGAGGAAGACCTGGAAGTGTTGCATGTGGGCAATAGATTCAGTTCAGTTCAGTTCAGTTCAGTTCAATTCAATTCAATTCAATTAAAATGTGATTTATTGGGATGACAAATCAGGTATTTGTATTGTCAAAGCAATCATACAAAGAAATGCACAACAAAAAATAATTAAATATCTGTAAACTTACATAATAGATTAAAACTTACATTAAATACTCAGACAAAAAAGGGGGGACAAAGCAAAAGCAAAAAAAAAAACAAAATGCAATATACACATATCTAGTTTATGTTGTTTCCATGTATAGAAACATCAAACCCATTTATAGTTACATTAAAGCAACACCAAAGAGTTTTTTGTACCTTAACATAATGTTTCCAAAATCGTTTCAGTGGTTCATCAACTCGTAACAGGGTGAACGGCACTTCTGCATTTCGCCCAGCGCCCCTCTATCGGCTATAACCGCACTATGTAAGTTTGCCAGATCGGGTAGCGGATCTGTAGTTTGATGGAATGAGACATAAGAAACTACAAATTTGACTTGCTTCTGATGTCGCAATGCATCATACTTTCATAAAATCATGCAACATACTCTACACCTTGTCTGTGGACATCGTTATTTGCCAAGCCGTTGCTGGATAAACAAATAGTGTGCGTGTGACAGAGGAAAAGTGCTTTGGTGTTAAACTAATGTCATAGCGTAGTGGAATATATTTTGCTGAAGGTTCCCCCTCGTGAGAGGATATCCGTTTCTTCCTTTTTGTTAAAGACTTCAAAGTCTGGCTAGTTGGTTATACAGGTAGGAAAGTAGAGACCGCACTCAGGGACTGAGTCATATACAAAAACTGTATTTAAAGTGCCGAGATAGCATTACAGGCCATGACAAACAAAACTAGACTAGTTTTGTTGGTCATGGCCTTTAATGCTTTCTCGGCACTTTAAATACAGTTTTTGGGCCCGTCTCACTTCTCCCCCCTTAAAACTTCCACTTGGTTTTGATTGCCCTCGACAGTAAAGTCCCCTTAATGAGGGAAGTGGGGGTGAAGATCTTTCCCTATGAATTGGGACACCACTATATGTAAATGCACGTTCACATGCAAAAACGAGGGTTAGCGCAAAAATCTAGGGGAAGGGGAGGTATTGGGACGGGCCCTTTATATATTAAGGTTGAAAGGCGCAGACACCACCTCTACCTAGTTGGTTATACAGAAAGAGTAATATACTATAATATACTACACATTGAAGAAGACACTGCTGATCCGTCTCAACTCGCTCTGTCATTAGATACTGCTATCCCAATGTATGTGTGTAGCTAGTACATTAGACCGTGCTATCACCAATGTATGTGTGTAGCCAGTACATTAGATACTGTTATCCCAATATATGTGTATAGCTAGTACATTAGATACTGCTATCCCAATGTATGTGTAGCCAGTACATTAGATACTGCTATCCTAATGTATGTGTGTAGCCATTACATTAGATACTGCTATCCCAATGTATGTGTGTAGCTAGTACATTAGATACTGCTATCCCAATGTATGTTTGTAGCTAGTACATTAGATACTGCTATCCCAATGTATGTGTAGCCAGTACATTAGATACTGCTATCCCAATGTATGTGTGTAGCCATTACATTAGATACTGCTATCCCAATGTATGTGTGTAGCCAGTACATTAGATACTGCTATCCCAATGTATGTGTGTAGCCAGTACATTAGATACTGCTATCCCAATGTATGTGTGTAGCCAGTACATCTGTCTGTATGTGTCTTCATACCGTTGCTGTCGTCACTTATTTCATATCGGACGCTTGTGTGAGTGTGACCCTGTAGAGTCCACATCTCTGCCTGGTTGCTCACAGCCACTCCTGTCACAACAATGCATAAGCTGAGGGCATGCAGCACTGACCAAGAGCATGGACTCTCCTTTCCCCACCTGTCCTCTGCAGCTGGGTTCTTTTGTCCTCGCGCCCCTCTGCCACTCTGCTGCTCTGCTTTGTGGCCCTGATGCCATTGCAGGGCTGAGCACTGTTCTCATTCATACACGGGTCAGCAGACTCGCCAGTGATCTCATTCATGCCTCTCCTGACTCGATAGTAATCACAGTAAGGTGGCAAAGCTGCAGTGGCCTACTGCAGACCATTGATACTGATTGCTCTCTCTCTCTCTGTCAGTAGAAAGAGATAGAGAGACAGGTCTTTCGTTCGAGCAGTGTGGGAACAGCCAGCATCAGTTAATGGGTCCTTGCCTTAGGTCACGGTCTGACCTAGAGAGCTCGTCGATCACGCCCACACCATCGACCCGGTCCACTCCAGCTCTAGCCGGTCAGAGCTCAGCTCAGTTTGTGTGTGTTTGTATGTGTCTGACAGGACAGTGGAGCTGTTGTGTGTGTATGTATGTGTGTGTGTGTGTGTGTGTGTGTGTCAAACCTTACTTCTCTTACTCAGTAGGATGACCTATACTACATGCCATATCTTGGTTGTCAATCGCAGCCTCACGTGTGGAGTAGTGGGATGTTGGAGGGGAAGCTGACGGGAAGTGAATAGAAGGCAGCTCTGAGTCAGAAGACCACAGGCAGACTGTGTGAAATGAGCCCAGAAAAAGATGGTTGTCTTGAAGGTTTAAGGATGGTTACCACATGATCGTATGTTGAAGATGGAATACATCACGTCCTTAGAATGTTGTGAATGGAATGGCAGCCTGCAAAGGATGGGAGAAGTTCAAATTTTTGTCTTTTTGAAGGTTCTCTTACCCCTTTAGGCAGCTCACGCAAAGCTGAGACACGACTGACCGGTGGCATCTTGCGCTGACTGACTTCCTCGAGGTGATTACAGCTCCTGCTGTTCCTCAACAGCCTCAAATGCCATTGCAGGCATCCCAGCTGACACACTCTCATGCCCCACCGTAAAGAGCCCCTGGCCTGCCCAGTGGGACATGGGCCAATGGCTAGAAAGGGTCTGAGAGAGGGAGATAGAGGGAGAGTGAGAGAATGTGTGTGTGTGTGTGTGTTTGTGTGTGTGTGTGTGTGTGTGTGTGTGTGTGTTTGAGAGGTGGGGGTCAGAGGGGGTAAAAATAGTCTTGAGTGGAGACGGGTCCTGATTTAGCTGCCGCACACATACGTTTACGGGCCCAGTTGTCTCGACAACGAGGAGGGCCCAAGAACACAGCACAGGGCAACAGGAGCTGGGGGACAACACACACAGAGTGGTAACTGGAGTCCCGCAACACACATTTCTTACAGAGGAACAGAGGAAGAGAGAGCATGTGGAACAGCTTAGGAGGCAACACATTTGGGATGAAGTCCTGTCAAAATTTATGATCTAAAATTGACTTTGCTGAACAGATTTCAACACCTCATTACAATGCTACAATGAGAGATTGAGTGTTGCAGGACTATATGGAAATTTGTTGATTAGACACTACAGCATAAAGTATTCATTGGAACTGATGGAATTGAAGGAACTGAACTCTGGGAACTAAAGGGATCCATTGTGAGGTGACAGTGGGGGACTTGAGTTTGCCATGGGGAATACAGTCCTGTCCAAACTTTGTGCTTCTAAGAAAGCAACACGGACTACTGGAAGTGACCCAGACCTGGACCAATGCCAAAATACTTCTTCCCCAGGAAGCGAAGATGGTGCCTTGGTAAGATTCAGAAGTAGTGGACGAAGAGGGAATGATCTGATTCTTCCTCATCTTAGTCGATCCAATCACTAAGAGTATTATTTCAATAGAAATTGAACAGATTTAGGCATAGGATTTGTTAAAGTAGTAAAGATCTAGCCATTTCAATGTCAATTCCCAAAACCTTTGATTACATGCTAATACTGTATAGTCTGATCTTATATACTGTATGCAGGAGAGAAAGGAAATTCCTCATGAACTTTGTACTTTGTAATTCAAGGCAGTTGATGGGGCATTTGATGGGGGATTTGATGGGAGATTTATTCCAAGTGGTTATGCAGGATAACATGATTGCTATTGGTGATTTGTCTCTGTGGCTTTTGTTATGCCAGGCAGTCCTTGTGATGTATGTTTTCGTCACCTGACCTCTTGGTAGAGGTGATTGGGCTGGGGGGTCGCCCCTTGACCTCATTAAGGTGAAGAGGTCTCTCAACACCAGCGTGCCACTCTTGAGATCTTCCTACCTCCGTGACAAATTAACACGCATGCAACACGTGCACACCCATGTCATGTCTTACCACTTTCTTAACCTCACATACTTGAGGTTAAGCTCCCTTTCACTGTTCTCCTAGAGGTTGCGTAATAGATAGAATAGAGGAAGCAGATGTTTGGGTGACTGGTGGGGAACCACTGGTGTGGTGGAGCAGTGGCAATCCGACCTGGGTCTGAGTCCGAGTCCCAAATCAGCCATTTGGAGTTTATGTCGCTTTGGATAAAAGTGTCTGCTAAATATCAGTCAACTCTAACGCTGACTTTAATAAAGACCACGGTTATCACAACATGTTTGAAGAAGAGTGCCTCCTGTATTCAAAAGCTGTGTGTTTGAGGTGCTCCTTGGATGGGAAACTGATCATCCAAAACAAGAAAAAACTCCATGGCACTCTAACTTTCAAAATAGTTAAAAAGCCTGGTCATTTTAAACCTTTAAAGATGTTTTTCAGCATCAAGCCTGCATCAGGGAGTCAAACCCCAAAACCAAAAGACCACGGTTGCTTCATTTCTAGAAAGTTCTGCAGTCGTGGCCTACTGGCCCGCTTTTGGTTGCACTCTGTGCATGTTAAATGCGCTTTAAAAATAAAACTGACTTGACTTGACTTGGTTAGGGCTTAGGGCATGGAACCTAAGGGTTGCCGGTTTGATCCCAGACTAGTAGGAAAAATGTGGGCGGGGAAAATATGCCCACATCCACAGCTGAAGTGCCCTTGAGCAAGGCACCTAAGCCCTCACTGCTCCCCGAGTGCTGCTGTAGCAAGGCAGCTGACTGCTCTGGGTTAGTGTGTGCTTCACCTCACTGTGTGTTCTGTGTGTTCACTAATTCACGGATGGGATAAATGCAGAGATTAAATTCCTTGTATACACAAGTATACTTGGCCTGTAAACCTTATTTACATTACATTACATTACAATAATTACATTGATTTACATGAACATTGTTCTGCCTTTGCAGGTTCATGTTAATATAATTTTTCAAATATTATTTTGGAGTGGTGTTGAAGCCTCATTTTGATCTGTAAGATCTGAGAGAGAGAGAGAGGGAGGGACTAGGGAGGGTCATATTTGTGATATTTGAGTGTTCACTGGAGTTCATGACATTTTTATGTCTGTCAGGTATGTAGGTCAAGGTGTTTGGTTGCATTTATCATGACGGATTACTGCAATCACATAGATTAGAATGCAGCTAATATTTAGTATAGACATGATGCTCTGCCTATCAAGTATCTATGTTGATATACTATAGGACAGTGAAACTTGAAGAGCCTCAGTCTTGGGGCAGGTCTGATATGCAGTATGGTGTAAACAACGTATAGCTTCCACATACTATGCTAGTTAAAAGTTTGGACACACCCACATATTTATTCAAAAGGTTTACTGAGGACATCAAAGGTATTGCAGCAGAACACAAAGGTCTTTAAAATATGTACAGTATATATTTCATGCTTTATTTTCTTCACTGTTAACCTTCATACTATTGGCATGATTCTAACCAACTTCATGCTTCTCGATTAAAATGAGCCAGTGAAATGTAGGGGAGCTCCTTCAAGACTGTTGGAAACCCATTACAGGTCATCCCATTAAGTTGCTTCTGAGACTGAGCAAGAATGTGGCTACTTGAATAATCTAAAACATGATAAATGTTTTGTTTACACTTTTTTGCTTACTCATAATAGGTGTTACTTCAGAGTTTTAACCTTCAGTATTGTTCTACATTGTAAAAAATAGTCAAAATAATAAATAAAGAAACCTGAATGATCTTCATGTTGGTATGTCCAAACTTTTGACTAGCCCTGTAGATGAACAAAAGCACAATGTGTCAGGCAACTGTGCTGAAGTGTATCTGTTTCCATGTTACTAGGTAGAACAAATGTTCATTAAATTTCAGATTGTATTCTTGTCCTGACCTTTTCACACCATGAAAAGCATCATCAAAATGTCTAAAGATATTGAGACACACACATACGCACGCTCACACGCGCGCACACACACACACACACACACACACACACACACACACACACAAACACAAACAAACACACATACATAAACAGACTCTCAATGGCATTCCCAAGCTCACACTCAATGCAGGTATGTTTATGTGGGCGTGTGATTGCCACACCAGCTGCGTGTTTTCCTAGTGCCTTCTGTGGTTTAATTTTAGACCACTCAGACAATGATAACAACAGCAACAAAAACACCCCCCCACAGACACACACACACACACACACACAAACAGAAATGTGTACACACACACACAGTTGTACATGTGTGTGCAATGTGCATAGAATTGTATAAATGTTTTTGTCCTCAGTATTTCTCTCTAATACGTAAACCATGATGGCGCTCTCAGCAAAAGTCGTATGTTTCATTGGCATACCAATATGCTTTATTGTGTTTGTGTTATGTTATGTGTTATTGGCATACCAATATGCTTTATTGTGTTTGTGTTATGTTATGTTTTATTGGCATACCGATAAAACCATCGTCCGTCAGTATTCTTGTCCATTCCCACTCTACTCCGTGGCTTCGGCGCTAACTGTCCTCACACTCTGCTTTCCCCACAGTCGGACAGTAACACCAGCTTCCTGCGAGCGGCACGGGCTGGAAACATCGACAAGGTGCTGGAGTTCTTGAAGAGCGGCCAGGACAT
Source organism: Alosa alosa (assembly GCF_017589495.1). Lineage (NCBI taxonomy): Eukaryota > Metazoa > Chordata > Actinopteri > Clupeiformes > Clupeidae > Alosa > Alosa alosa. The sequence goes on along the minus strand of NC_063189.1, from coordinate 30,985,647 downwards.
CAGCACCTGTAACCAGGTAACACAACCTCCACTACCGATCACCTCAGACACATGCTGGTGCAGGGGGAGGGTGTCACACTGACATTCTCATTCACATTTAGTTTTTATGCAACACACAATAAAATAATATTAAATAAAAACACTGATATTCTGATTGGTAACATGATTACATAGAATGTAACATGACTACATAGAAATGTTTTTCATAGAAAAAAGCACGACCATAAACTCTTTTCCTATATCATTTCAAAGATGCCAGGCATGGCTGTGGACATGGATATTAGCATCTGTGCGCCCATGCTGTCAATGCCTGACTATTGATTTCCACTTGTCCATGGCCTAATGCTCATGGCCATGACACACTGTAGCAGGCAGCTGTCTATGTCGGGCTTCCACAATGTCTCTGTGATCACTGCATTACAGTGCTGCAGGATGAACTGCACACAGGAAGTGTTGCTGGGATATGCATTCAGGCATCCCTTCACCTCATGGTATTAGGCCTGCTGAGGCTAATGCTCAATGAGAAGCTCTTTGATCTGAGTCCAAGGCAGGGATATGTTTGTAATCCTGGCCTTATGTAACCATATTGTGAGTGTTCTTGCTCATAATTAGATTTGGCTGTCATTTTTGTTCCAGAAACTACATATAAGTTACGTTCATAAGTTACGGTCATAAATTATTCCCCAAGACAAACTGACAGATGTTGTGTGTTGAGAGACTTATAAATCAGATTTATACGGTTCATTCCCTGTATGTAATAGCTGTAAATTGGGCTGTGTACCCATTTGTATGTTAGAGTCAGCGCCCACACTAATCTGCATGTCCTCTGTTTTGGCTCTCTGTGATGTAGAGTTGTCAAACAGCTGCACTAGATGCTATTACAGAGTGATGAGAGGCAGTATGTTAATCGTATCATACAAATGTTTGTTTTCATTTCATCCATTTAAATGAGTGCTTTTTAAAATTTTAGTCAAGATTATTTAGAATCTGGGTAAAATGTTTGGGGTTTAAAAGATTTTGAGTCGCATGATAGCAATTTGGAATAGCACTTGGGCATGTTCTGTTTGCATTTATGATTGTATTTATATTTGTGTTGGTCTAGGATGGCTAGAGAGAGGATGTTATTTTGTGTTTGCGTGGTTAGATTGACAAACATGCATGGAAATAAACTTACATACCCATGTAGACATAGCATATTGTTGATCCAGAGTAGCCACCATATTGTATTCTATGAGAAAGAAATGTGTTGATGAATATGTATCAGAAATATGTGAAAGCATGGAACATATGTAAAGTTATGAGTTTATTCTTTCATTCATATAGAAATGACTCATTCATATAGAAATTAATCCTCTCAAAACAGACCTTTAAAATAATGAAATTTATATCCTCAAATATTTAGATTTAAATAATATGTCGAAGAGATACTAAAATGCTACAGAAATAATTTTGAATATATGTTTGATATATATTTTTAACATTCTTGCTGTGTAACAACTGTCATGAATGTTTTTTTTCTGTCAGCACATTCTCCCCCTCTTTTTCTGCTGCTCAGCTGCTGTTCCTTTTCACCAGCTGTTCTCATTTCACACACACACACACACACACACACACACACACACACACACACACACACACACACACACACACACACACACACATGGGGGGTGGACTTAAACACTCTACAGTTTAGTACAATAAACAAGCTAGCACATAACACATACACAGACACAGACACACACACACACACACACACACACACACACACACACACAACCAGACACAAACAAACACATGGGTTTCAAACACAGATTTCATTCAATTCAATTATCTTTGAACAACATTGACTTGTGTGCTCCCAATGCCCAAACTGATCTGTAACAGTAGAACCTTGACATTCATGTTTAAACCCAGTCATAGGCTCACACATTTTAGATGTGTTTCCCTCCACGTGTGTGATTGGCATTCTCTTATACAGCCGCCTCTGTCAAATACCAGGAGTCACAAGAATATCCGGTTTCCACAGTCTGCTAAGTCATATGATTACTGCTCTGCCTAGTATCCATGACAAGTGTTGGGCAGGATCCACTAACACCATGCCGCCAAGTCATGTGAGATTGATATTTCATTAGAATCAGTGATGTTTCGTGGGAGAGAAACAGGAGACAGTTATGAGTAACCTTAGGTGAACCTGGTGAATGCTTTGACAATGACACTGTGGACAACTGGAAATCAGGGAATAAACTCAGACTTGAGACTTGTGTCAGAGGAGTGCTCTGTATATGAGTAGATGTTGAAGAGACCCCTGTCTGAAAAGATCTCAGAGGGAATTAAGAAATGGGAGGAATGTCCCCCGACCTGGCAAGAGGAAATCCATACACAGATTAGTAGAGGAGTAACGGAGGTTAACAGTGTGTTTGAAGCAAATAGAATACTAGTTTCTTATTTCTAATGGTCTGAAGCAAATAGAATACTAGTTTCTTATTTCTAATGGTCTGAAGCAAATAGAATACTAGTTTCTTATTTCTAATGGTCTGAATGAATTAAAAATGCAGGCAAATTGATGTCTGAGCTGAGTCACTGGTAAATGAAATAAAATCACATATTCAGCAGATTGACTGGTGAATATGCATTAGCTGCTGCAATACTTTTCGACTGCAGTAACATTTTTTTGTATCTTCTTGTTGCTACTTTAACTTTAGATGTTGGCTGTTAGCCCTCATAGTGATGGCAGAGTTGGGAAGAGCCACTGCAGTGGAACGCCATATGGTACCAGTGGGGTGTCGTGGCACTGTTGACTGGTCTAGGCCGGCCCATTGTGGAGCCATAAAACAGAGAGAGAGAGAGCGAGAGCGAGAGAGAGAGAGAAAGAGTAAGAGAGACTATGGTCTGGAGTTGAACCAGGAAAGACATACACATCTCTCTGTAATAGTAACAAAATCTAAGTAAACACAGCACATTAGACGTATCACAACAGATGTACCTCCACATTGATAGTTTACTTTTCCTCAAATAGCACAGTGAAGTGCAGAGGTATGCAGCAGATGGGTCAGTTCTTTTTTTCTTTCACCCTCAAGCGAGCAAAACAATGTTAATTGAGGAAATAATAAATGCCATTTTGAGCTTAGAAAAATAAATGCTCTTTATCCAAAACCTCTTTTGTATTTTGACAATAGGCTTTTCCGTAATGGTAATCCTGATCATACTTTTTGCTATAATTTTGCTCATTAATTGTTCTACCTTGCACACATTTTGAGAAGCCACAATGAACACGAAAGTGAAAAAATAAACATTAGATCAAGAAAGCATTTACCCATGATCCCTAAAAGCAACTCTAACACTGACACACCAGTGTAGCCTATGCCTCATACGTAGGTTAGTTTTTTGTTGATGCAACAGAAAACCATTTACGTGAGGTTATTGTAGATTTAAGGCAGATCCACAAATCTTAAGTTTATGTTTTTGTAGTCAGTTGTGCAAGACTGAAATAAGCGCAGGGATGGCACATGAAAGCTTATGGCAGTTTCACAAGGGTAATGGCAAAAAAGAAGCTTCTAGGTTTTAGTGGGAATGGTGCATTCGTAATGTATTGGTACTCATTAAATGGGGGTATTGTTATGTTTTTAATTTCAGTGTGTGTGTGTGCATGTGTGTGTGTGTGTGTGTGTGTGTGTGTGTGTGTGTGTGTGTGTGTGTGTGTGTGTGTGTGTGTGTGTGTGTGTTCGTGTGAGAGAGAGAGAGAAAGGAAGAAAGAGGGAGAACAGATGAAAACAGATGAATGATAGGCTCCAAAGGTCAGTACATCTCTCTCTCTCTCTTTCTCTCTCTCTTTCTCTCTCTCTGATGAGGGATATGCTGTACCAAGATCCATCAGCTTTATTTGAACCTTTATTTGTACATATTGCAAGGTGTCAAATCTCCCTTTCCCTCTCTATCCCTCCCTCTCTGTCACAGTGTGTCTTTCTCTCTCTCTCTCTCTCTCTCTCTCTCTCTCTCTCTCTCTATCTCTCTCTATCTCTCTTGTCTCTGCCCTTGTCCCCAAATCCACGTTGGTGCTAATCCTCTGTGAGTGATATTGAAATATAATCTGCACGCTTGTATCTGTTGTACTTTTTTTCCCACCCCCTCTGTTACCACCCTCCCTTATCCCTGTCACACGGGAAGACTGAAAATCCCAAACCTTTTATTATCCGATAAAATAGGATTATGTCACTTGTGGTCAGGGCACGAGGCAGGCATCTGGGGGTGTGCTCTGTTACACAAGCGCCACCACGGGGATGTCCAGCTGCTCTCCCTGGCCAGCGATGCCACTGGAACTAGGAATCGCAGTGGTCCAAACCTTCTTATTCAGCATTAGCAGAAGTAAGGTGGATGGATCTGACGGTGTGGGTGATGCTAGTCCTGTCGTCTAGGACGAAATCAGATTAGGCCACGGGTGACGCCGTCCGCACCATCTCCTCTCACATCACAACTCTCATAGATAGATAGATAGATAGATACTTTATTGATCCCTAGGGGAAATTCAAGAATTCTCATCACATTGATGGAACAGATGAAGCTGAGGGAGGCATTGGAAAGGCCTTAATTGGTTATGTAATGGATGGATGCCAAGGGCTCATGGGGCTTGCAGCCTGATCCTGCTTTTCAGGTATTGCAATTGGCAAAGTCAAATTCAGTCAATCCTGCTGCTGCTGCTGCTACTGTTACATTGCTGTGATTATCATATTCCCAGAGAGCACACATTTCATTATTAGGAATGGCTGCTTATTTATTATTGTGGGTGTATTCATAGGTCCAAACTAGCCTAGCCCTGCCCGCCTAGTATCTCCATTAATTTTCATTTCATGGAGGGCTCCATTGGCACTGTCACTGGACCAATGATTTCAAACTTAGTGTGAAGTCTACTGTATGGCCGTTACAATTATGTTTCCCAATTGTGAGAGGCCAGACTCTCTTCACAAAGTGAAACAAAGTCATGACAAGTCCAGACAGGCCAATATTCACAATATGGCATGCCAGTGATGAGTATATGGCTCTGGCAATTTGACATATTTGAGGCTGCAGACAGCTGACTGAAGAGCAGGTAATCAGATCTGCGCTTTTCCGCGTCTTTTTTTTTACAGTCATTTACAGTCACTCTCTTGATGTTAAAGATGTGATATTATGTATTGAGAGTCCCTCGCTCTCTCACTCTCTTGCTCTTTGTGTGTGTGTGTGTGTGTGTGTGTGTGTGTGTGTGTGTGTGTGTGTGTGTGTGTGTGTGTGTGTGACTAATGAGGTGTGACAGTACAACACTAAAGATGCACCACATAAAACCCGTGTGTGACATATGACACCTCAGTCTCCCAAAGCACCATCCTAACCCCACCCCACACACACACACACACACACACACACACACACTCAGTGGTACTTTGGCATTTGAAGTGAATAACTGAGAGTCCTATGGAGGCGTTTCAGCTTTCAGACAAGGAAGTACAGGAGTAGTAAAGGAGGGAGTGAAACAGCAAAAAAGTGGCTGTATCAGAGAGAAGAGTCCACTGGCGTGCGGGTGTGCGTGTATGTGTGTGTTGTACCAGATTCAGCTTGAGTCCATATGACAAAAAAATGCAGTCAGGAAATCCCAAGAGGCTGTAAAATAGGTTCCTTTATTCTCCTGAGTGCAAGAACACACATCGGGAGTATTCACAGATGGAGGATGATGGGGACAAGGTGACACCCAGCCCTGGATGGGAGAGCGGTTTATTTGGAGTTTGCATGGATTACTAATATTAGGCTGACGTTGGACTTTGGTGGTCATGTTGCTGTGTTCTAATGCCATTTTCAAGTCGATCTGCCACAATGTCTTCTGCATACTCCCTGTTACTTCTGAGCGCTTCTTCAGTAGCTTCTCTGGTCTGTTTCTACATGCACTCAAATCTCCCAAGACTTTGCATTGAGATGTGGGCGGAACAGCATGGGGGCGGCAGAAGTAACAGAAATAGCTGTGTGAATGAAATGTATGTAAATGCAAAATCCCACATGAAAGTGGAGGGATGTAGAGAGCTTCATGGTGAGAGCATGTTTCACAGTTAATCAGATTTGAAAGGAGGCTGCAGAGATGTGATGCGTGATTTGGGTGTTTTTCATGGTTAGCATTTTAGGAGTAGCTGTTAATCGTTAATGGCAGTGCACAGCTAAATTAGTCCATAATCACTCTTATTTTTTATTATTATTATTATTATTATTATTATTATCTAAAAGGGACAATGCACATTAATTTACATTTCAATTACACTCAAAATGTAAATGAGTTAGCAAATGAGATAATCTTCATCTGCAGTTCACTCCCTAATAGTAAACCAGTATCAGTATCACTACAGTACTGTATCAGTAAATACATTGGAGGCTTGCATTTACTGTAATGTACACCAACAAATGTAATGCAGTAAGAGAGAGGAACACATTTTAAAGTTGTTATTATTAGCAACATGAGCAGAATGGAAAGATTCCCATGCATAGGCAAATGCACTGTTGGCCACTGTTCTTTGGCCTTGCAGAATAACTGAGAGGAAGTAGGTCTCTGTAACAGAATGTTGTATGTTGTAACAACATATCATGTCCTGATTTTATCTGTGAGTTCTGAGGGTCTCTCTGATGATGTGCTTGACATGTTTTGTGTGTGTTGTCCTCAGAATGGTCTAAATGCACTCCACCTTGCTGCTAAGGAGGGCCATGGGGATCTCGTGGAGGAGCTGCTGGAGAGAGGGGCGTCTGTGGATGCCTCCACAAAGGTACTTGCCAGATCTGTCAGTGCACTTACATAAGCCCAGCAATCAGAATCTGATTAGATCACCACACGGATTATTACTAGAAAAGGAATATTCAAGTTCACATGCCAAACGAGCTAGCAAAAATTCGTATTCCATGATGACATCTTCATTCAGGATTTATAATCAACTCATACTGTAATCAGAGTATTAGCTAGACAACAGATCTAATCAGATCAAAATTAAATAGTCCAGGTTACTTTTCTAATTTCATAAATTTGGGTGTCAATCCGATTACACAATTTACATTTTCTTTCTTGTTTATTTGTTGTTTTTGTTTTTCTTATCTAAGTAAAGGGTATATCAGAATATCTGAATAAAGGGTGTATCAGACCGAAGTCAGATAGTTTGTATGCATGTAACCGCACTGTGGCAGTCCAGTATAATCAGAGCAGTGAATCTAATGCATGAGTATGAATCTAATGCATGAGTATGAATCTAATGCATGACACATGACTTGAGCAGCAGAGGTGCAGTAGGCATATAGAGCACCAGTGCAGAGTGAGAATAGCCATGAGTGGGATATTTGCAGCGTGCGGTCTCTTCACGGTCTCTTCAGCTGTTTTGCAGTCTGGACAGTGCAGTGGGCTGTGCTGCTGGTTCATGTGAGGTCATACAGCAGCGCAGCAGAGGGAGGTGGGACAGGGTTAGATTAGCAGCACTCTGCTGCTAACTCGTCCTCTGCTGCCCTTCACACCCCTGGCATTTCAAAACAGGCCAGACAAACACACACATGCACATGCGCACACACAGGCACACATACTTGGGCACACACAAACAAACACACACACACACACACACACACACACACACACACACACACACACACACACACACACACACACACACACACACACACACACACATTCACTCTCATGTGCGAACACACACAAACACACAACACACATACATATTCACACACACACACCAACAACACAGGGGTTTTAATGTTCAAATGTCAAATGTGTCCCATGACATCTGTACAAGTCAGTTAGCGATAATGAACTAATTATTTATGGTGAATTGTACTTGTAGAATGCGAAATCCTAACAGCAAAAACACACTCAAAGCATGATGGCAATGGTAAGAGCCCAGGCAAAAGGCTGTTTGTGGTAACTATGTTGTGGCTGGCTCTACAGAAAGGGAACACAGCTCTTCACATTGCCTGCCTGGCTGGACAGAAGGAGGTTGCCAGGCTACTGGTGAAGAGGGGTGCTGACGTCAACTCTCAGTCACAGGTAAGAGACACACACTGGACAAGCAGTCAGGAAGCACTGGGGTCAACATATACAAATACCTATGCACTCAACAACAAATAACTTGCATTTATATAGCACTTTACATAACAGTGTTTTACAGTGAACGGGAAACCTCACTGCAAATGGGAACATATGTACTGTATATGAGATAAACTATTCATACATGCACTATGGTCATGTGTCTTTGATCTGTGTGTTTGATCTCCCTTCAGAATGGATTCACCCCTTTGTACATGGCAGCACAGGAGAATCATTTGGAGGTAGTCCGTTATCTACTAGAAAATGGAGGCAATCAGAGCATAGCCACAGAGGTGAGTGTGTTTGGTTTTTGTGTGTTTGTGTGTGTGTGTGTGTGTGTGTGTGTGTGTTCGCATCAGATACACACACGTCCTTTAATGGGACCACAATGAAAATAAGCCTTATTAGAGCTTTATTGTGTTCTATCCCTTTGACAATACTGTACAAAGACACACTTTTATTTATTTATGTCTTTTGTACATTGTCAATAAAGAATTTCAAGCAAGCAAGATTGAAGTTCTAAAGACTTGCAAAATTCTGCTCAGCCATCATGGGGAGCATACATATATGGAGATGTTTTAGAGATGTTTTATTTGTCCTTGATGTGTCGAGTGTTACACATGGAAGGACCAGTAACAGTATGTGAGCCATGTAGACCTGTCACCTTGTCCATGTAGACCTCTTACCTTGTCCATGTAGACCTGTCACCTTGTCAATAACTCTTCCCACAGTATTTGGTTCTTGTTTTCCTTGCTTGCCTTTCGGATCTAAATAAAAGCATTTGTGTGTGTGCGTGTGTGTGTTCGTGTGCATGTGCGTGTGTGTGTGTGTGTTTGTGTGTCTGTGTGCCCCAGGATGGCTTCACTCCGCTGGCCATTGCTCTACAGCAGGGCCACAACCAGGTGGTCTCCCTGCTCCTGGAGCATGACACCAAAGGCAAGGTGCGCCTGCCTGCTCTCCACATTGCTGCCCGCAAGGATGACACCAAGTCCGCCGCCCTGCTCCTGCAGAACGACCACAACGCCGACGTCCAGTCAAAGGTGGGGAAGAGAGGGTTGGTGTGTGTGTGGGGGGGGGGGGCACAAGTAAGGGGATAGAAAAGAGAGGGAAGATGGAGGAGAAGAGACAAGTAAAGGGAGATAGAAAAGAGAGGGAAGATGGAGGAGAAGTGGATGGAATGTGTTGAGATTGGATTAGGTGAATAATATTTATTAAAAAGTCTACATGTACATGCTGGCTGTAACTAGTGGTGAGTGGGGGTGGATGCAGCAGTACTTTGACAGTAAAATTGAATGCTTCTTTTGTGTTATTTGTCTGTATGTCAAGAATATTAACGGGTATGAGCCACACTGTGTCCTTGGTTCTGGGGGTAGTTTGACATGTCTTGTTGCTCTTCCTTGTGCGGCCCTCCCAGATGATGGTCAATAGAACAACAGAGGTATTGAGGCACATTCAGTTCATCTCTGCATCTTTGCGACTGTATTATTTCATGCTATTGTTCGTATGTGTCATTCGCTGCTCGGGATCAGTTTTTCTTTTTGTTGTTGTTGGTGTTGGTCACTGCATGAGGGGAGTTAAAGTACCACTGTATGTCCTTCTCTTATCATGGTCTGTTGTCAATGTTCAGTCTGATAGAGGCATGATGGTCTGCTCTTATGCCAGATTTTATAGTGTATGGTGTTAATGGATAATGTTTTTCTTCACTTTCTGTTTAAGTTTGATCATATTTTACCAGGGTTTGTGTTAGCTGTTATTGGCTACCATTTCACCCATTCGTTGGTTTCCGGATTCTTCTTGTTTCAGAATAGTGTAGACATGTTTTTTTCATTTCAATGTTTTGTGGTATACTTTTTATATTTTGTAAATGTCTATTAAATACTTCTCCAGGAGGAAAATAGTGTGTGCAAACTGAACTAGCCTCAGCTCTGCATGCTAGCACCCTTATTTTCCCTGTAAATACCAGTATATGTGTAGTAAGTCTCAATCACATTACACTTCACCCCTTTCTTAATCCTGTCTCTCAAATTGCACCATGTCTCTCAGAATGGGAAGGTAAGGAAAGAACTGTGCTGTCTAACCCTGCTCTCCTAAGCAGAAGTTAATATTTATATTTATATGTCCATATTGAGTCCATACGTTCCGTAATTGTTCATTTGTAGTATTAAGTCGATAACCATAGTAAGTAGTGGCTACTTGTATTACTTTCAGAACACGTCATTGCGTTTCAGTTTTTCCGTATCTCCTATTACTACTGTTCAGTTAATAACTGTCTTGAATTCTTCAAAACTTTTTTGCATGGGAGAGTCTTATTTTATAATATTCATAACCAAACATTACTTTTTGGACGAGTTTCTTTTGTCCTTTTATTAATGCCTTGCATCTTTTTTATTTCTGTAATTGCAAGTCTTCATTGGAATGCTGCATGTTAGAGGAGATAGATATTTAAAAACAAATGTTTGAAAAAGATCCTCAATCTTTTTGCCTTCTCTGTCCCTTTATCTCTCTCCCTTCATCTCTCCTTCATCTCTCCTTTATCTCTCTCCCTTTATCTCTCCTTTATCTCTCCTTCATCTCTCCTTCATCTCTCCTTCATCTCTCCTTTCTGCCTTTTTGCTTTACTCTTTCTCTTCCTTCCCTCTTTCTCTCCGGCTCTCTTTCTCCTCTCTTGATGTGTGCTCTTTGCCCCCTGTCCTTGCCTCTTTCCGCCCTAACAGAGTGGGTTCACCCCGCTGCACATCGCTGCGCACTATGGCAATGTAAATGTTTCCACACTGCTGCTGAACAGAGGGGCTGGGGTCGACTTCACGGCCAGGGTACGCAAGCCAGCCTCAGCCAATCAGGGCTTCACACTCCGGGTCCCTCTGGATCCATTTAAGCCACTGATTCAGTGGTGCCCTTCTAAGACCTCACAATCAGCTATTTCTGAGTAGAACTTGGCGTCCCAGTATCTATTCACCTTGGACTTTCATGAAATTCATCATTCCTATCATTCAAAGGACTGTTTTGACATAGTTTTCAAGGCAGAACTAACATCTATACTAATGAATTGTGTGGCTTAACATAGACTATATTTATATATACATATATACATTTATTTGTTTTGGATTTAAGCATTTGGAATTCTAACTCATTCCATCTCGGTACCTTCTAGAATGGAATAACTCCTCTTCACGTGGCCTCCAAGCGAGGGAACACCAACATGATCGCCCTTCTGCTAGACCGAGGAGGCCAGATTGATGCTAAGACAAGGGTAAGTGACAGAGATGATGATCTGTTTGGAGGATCACTCTCTACTGTGAGAGAAAGGCCCTTCTTACACTGTAGCATTGCTCAAAGGCCTACTAAAAGTGTTTGTAGCAATGACTGTATATAGACGAGCATAGAAATTGTCTGTGACCTGTGTGTGCATCTGAGGGCATCATTATGATGTTAATTATGTAAATCTGAATCCTCAACAGTTACAGTCTACAGTGATGCACAGTAAGAATCCCATAGTTTGAGTGGAAGAGACTAATTCTGTGTGTGTGTGTGTGTGTGTGTGTGTGTGTGTGTGTGTGTGTGTGTGTGTGTGTGTGTGTGTGTGTGTGTGTGTGTGTGTGTGTGTGTGTGTGTGTGTGTGTGTGTGTGCGCGTGACAGGATGGCCTCACCCCACTACACTGTGCAGCCAGGAGTGGGCATGATCCTGCAGTGGAGCTACTGCTAGAGAGAGGAGCGCCCATTCTGGCCAGGACCAAGGTACACACACACACACACACACACACACACACACACACACACACACACACACATACACATCTAGTTATAGACACACAAACTGCATGACTTGCCTAAAATACCCAAATATTTGTAGTGAGCTGTGCCTCCATAATCCCTACTATAATTCTCTCCCTCTCTCTCTTCCTATCTCTCCTTCTCTCTATCCATCCCTCACTGACTGTCTTTTTTCACACCACTCACACGTTCCCTCTCTTTCTCCCTCCTCTCTCTCTCTCTCTCTCCCTCTCTCTCTCTCTCTCTCTCTCTCACACACACACACACACACACACACACACACACACACACACAGAACGGTCTGTCCCCGCTGCACATGTCCGCTCAGGGAGACCACGTGGAATGTGTCAAGCACCTGCTGCAGCACAAGGCGCCGGTGGACGATGTCACCCTGGACTATCTGACCGCCCTCCACGTTGCTGCCCACTGTGGCCACTACAGAGTCACCAAGCTTCTGCTGGACAAGAGGGCCAATCCCAATGCCCGGGCGCTGGTACGTTCCCAGAGTAGCCCGGAGGTTGATGAAAAATGAATGTAATTCCATTGCGGGCTGGTTTGTCAGATACGAACCTACATGTTCTCTTTTTTCTAGTTAAAAATGTCAAAGTGCTCAGGACTAGGCCTCATCCTCGTGTGTAGTGGACAATCCTGCTTGTAGTGTTTGATCGATGTATGCTCACCTTTGTGTGTGCTCGATGTTCAGAATGGCTTCACGCCCCTGCACATTGCCTGTAAGAAAAACCGGGTGAAGGTGATGGAGCTGCTGGTCAAATATGGAGCCTCCATCCAGGCCATCACTGAGGTGAGCCCTCAGACGAGGCTTGCTATGGTTGGAAATGCCATTTGTCATAATGTGTCTAATTTACGTGTTTAAAACTGGTTTCTCTTTACAAAAGTCTTTGTGTTTCTAAATATTTTGGAAACAAACCTTCTGTTCTTTCTCCTTCTCACTCTCCCCCCCCCTCTCTCCTTTGCTCTCTCTCTCTCTCTCCTCAGTCTGGTCTTACTCCCATCCACGTTGCTGCCTTCATGGGTCACCTCAACATTGTTCTGCTGCTACTCCAAAATGGCGCCTCGCCTGATGTCCGCAACATTGTAAGCATTGGCCATGCAGCATACATATTGTTGCCTCTAGAACAAACTAACCAGCTGCACATGTAATTCAGTCTTTTAAATTTTTTTAAATAATTTAAAACATGGTCTGTAGTTGAATGCTAACTTAGTTTGTCTCCCTCTGTGTGTGTGTGTGTGTGTGTGTGTGTGTTTGTGCGTGTGTGTGTGCACAGCGAGGCGAGTCAGCCCTCCACATGGCTGCGCGTGCTGGTCAGATGGAAGTAGTGCGCTGTCTCCTTAGGAATGGGGCGCTGGTGGACTCCATGGCCAGAGTAAGACCCCCACACCAGCCCTGAGAACCCTCAAACACTCCAGCCCTGAGAACCCTCAAACACTCCAGCCCTGAGAGCACACTCAAACACACCAGCCCTGAGAGCACACTCAAACACACCAGCCCTCAGAACCCTCAGAGCATACAGTACTAGCCCTGAGAACACTCAAACACACCAGCCCTGAGAGCACACTCAAATACACCAGGCCTGAGAACACTCAGAACATACCAGCCCTCAGAACACTCTCAAACACACCAGCCCTTAGAACACTCAAACACACCAGCCCTTAGAACACTCAAACACTCCAGCCCTGAGAGCACACTCAAACACACCAGCCCTGAGAACACTCAGAACATACCACCCCTGAGAACACAGACATGTAATACTGTCCAGGAAGACAGTATCACCTTTCTGTGTTTGGAAAAGTTATAGAAGCTATTTTAAATAAAATGGTATGTTTAAACCAATATTAAAATTACCTTTATATTATAATATTATAATCATATGATAGATTAGATGTATGATAATGTCGATTTGGTATAGAATTATATTTAGTTTAAATGTCACTGAAATTTTTCTCATCTTTGACGTTTCTCTCCACACTAAATTAAAAGTACTTAATGACTAACTCATGCGCTGTCTTGGCGTGTAGGAGGACCAGACGCCCCTGCATATTGCGTCTCGGCTGGGCAAGACAGAGATAGTTCAGCTGCTGCTCCAGCATATGGCTCACCCCGACGCAGCCACCACCAATGGCTACACCCCTCTACACATCTCCGCCAGGGAGGGCCAGCTGGAGACCGCCGCAGTGCTGCTGGAGGCTGGAGCCTCACACTCCCTGGCCACCAAGGTAGGGCAGCTGATAACACACCGACACACACACACAAACACATACTTTCCCACATATTCAACCACACACACTCACATGATATTTCTGTGTCTTACCCCACAGCTTGGCTACACACATAATCACACAACACACACACACACACACACACACACACACACACACACACACACACACACACACACACACACACACACACACACATACAAACATTCACACAGAGAGAGAGACACACACACACGCATTCACACTGGGTATACTTACAGTTCACTAAAGGTTGTTTTTTTTTGCAGACACAAATGTAAAACTTTTTTTTTCATTTCTCCCTTTGCAGAAAGGATTCACTCCTTTACATGTAGCTGCTAAGTATGGAAGCCTGGATGTGGCAAAACTCCTGCTGAAGCGTCATGCACTTCCTGATGATGCTGGGAAGGTAATGAAACCATTTTCAAAACTGTGCAAAAATGCTAACAAAAAGCCAATTAATAAGCAAATTGCCCGACTGTCTTTCCAATCTCTGAATTATATAAGACTGCTTGAAACAAGCTCTTCTCTAATTGTATCATTGTCAGAATCAATATCAGAGATATGATCAGTGTTATAGTCGAATAATTCACATTCGTTTTTAAATCTTGATATGTTTCTTTTCCCAGAATGGACTCACTCCACTCCATGTTGCAGCTCACTATGACAACCAGGAGGTGGCGCTCCTTCTCCTGGAGAAATCAGCCTCCCCTCACGCTACAGCCAAGGTCAGACACATAGAGCTCTCTCACAGTAGCCATACCAACACAACTCTCTCACATTATTTCAACATTGGTGAAAGATAAAATAAGTGTATGATATTGAACCGTAGGAAGTGAGCCAGTACTGCAGTAGGCACAGCTGCAATAACAACAGAGCTGTTTCCACATCCCAGTGCCTTGGTGACTTGAGGAGAGAGGGCTGTTGCCCTTGAACAGTTTTAAAATGTCTGGAGAAAATCCAGAAGATTTAATGGGTTCAAACAGGACATGAATATAGTAAATTAAATCATGATGGTTACATTTCTGTGTGCCTGCTTCCTCATACTCCGTCCATTTTGTCCCGTCATGATAGAATGGCTACACCCCCCTCCACATTGCAGCAAAAAAGAACCAGACAGCTATCGCCTCAGCACTGATGCAGTATGGTGCTGAGATCAACGTGCTCACCAAGCAGGGGGTCAGCCCACTGCACCTGGCCTCTCAGGAGGGACACAGCGAGATGGCCGCCCTGCTGCTGGAGAGAGGCGCTGTGGTCAATGCCCCGACTAAGGTCAGCCAATGAGGAGTGGATACTTTGCTATTATCAGAGTAAGATTACAGGAAGATCAGACGTTGATGTAGGTAGATTAAAGTGGCATTTTTGTCGTCTAAAACATCCTATAATGTCCCAGAAACATCAACAAAACGTGAAGAATCAACAGTTTTGACATAATGCCAAAAACCCCTAAGCTCTGTGCTGTCAAGCTTTTAACTGAAGATTACATGCAAACCACCTAGCACCAGATTAGCTCTCTTGTAATACCAAGGTGTACCACATGAGGCCGCTGTATTAAATACAATGCAAGTCAATATAAAAGTCACAACCTCTGGTATAGAGATAGAGTTATTTTTCACTGGTTCACTACTGTAGTTGTATTTTATAATAGTGGGACTTTTGGATACGTACTGAGCCTCACTGTTCTGTGACCCACAGAGTGGACTGACGTCCCTGCACCTGGCAGCCCAAGAGGACCGGGTGAACGTGGCAGAGACTCTGGCCAAGAATAACGCCAACCTCGACCATCAGACAAAGGCAAGAGCAGGGCAACAGCCGTATGAGACTGATCACCAAAGAAACCTCTGAATCTGAGCACCGAAAATCTGAGAATCTGAGTCTGCTTTTAAACCATGCACTCCTGTGGAAGAACACATGCTTTGTGTATAATATATGTAGACTGCCATTACGTCCCGAGGAGCATCGGACTCCAGAGCTCATGGTTTCATGATATGGCTTCAGTTGACCTGATGATATTTCTGTCTCTTACCCCACAGCTTGGCTACACCCCACTCATAGTAGCCTGTCACTATGGAAATGTCAAAATGGTGAACTTCCTCTTGCAGCAAGGTGCCAACGTCAATGCCAAAACAAAGGTACAGTAGGTCTTTGCAAGCGACTGGGCCAATGACTGTATGACATTGCAAAGAAATAGGAATATCAACAATGATTATAAGTGGCTTTTATATTTGTTGTGTTACCACAAGTGTATCGCTTTTATGTCAAGTCAATCAAGCAATCAGTGAAAAATGTGATAATTGTCATGCTGATTGCTGTCCTTTTCCAGAGTGGCTACACTCCTCTTCATCAGGCAGCCCAACAGGGGAACACACACGTGATCAACGTTCTGCTACAGCATGGAGCCAAGCCCAACGCCACCACTGTGGTAAATATACTGTATACTTTTATGCCAGTCTGTGTTATGCACAACATGCTAATCAATATCAATAAATAGATTATAGATGTATTAGTATTGGTAATGTATAATGGTCATTATAGTTATGAGAATGTTCTTATTTTTGCATAGAATGGAAACACTGCTCTGTCCATTGCTAAACGCCTTGGCTACATCTCAGTAGTGGACACATTGAAAGTAGTCACCGAAGAAATTATCACCACCACTACAGTAAGTGATCTGATGCCTCCTTGAATTGATGGAGCATATTTGCTAATTTATGTGTTGGCTTACTTTCAATATTTTATTGATATGTGTTATCTGCCAATGTCCTAATCACAGACTGTTACTGAGAAGCATAAGATGAATGTTCCAGAGACAATGACTGAAGTCTTGGATGTTTCCGATGAGGAGGGTAAGTGAATCCTACCTGTCAGTCACCATATGTCAAACTGAAGCGATTCATAACTTGCTGTCATACACCCTTGTAATGTAATCTGCGTAATCTGCAATACATGTATTATGTTTGTGTGAGAAGATCTGTCACATAAAACACATGGCTGGCACACAATGGAGAATGTTGTGGTGGATTGTGGGCCTTGTAGTTTTTAAAAAAATTGGCGCTTAGTGGCTGTGTGTTGTGTAGCCTTGTACCAGATTGAAGAGGAGCCCTTTGCCGATGTCTCGGTGGAATTGAAAGGTATTTGGTTGCCA